>NW_021703778.1:87036236-87216801 GCF_005190385.1 Monodon monoceros
CTCCCCTCCTCCCCCTCCCCTGCCTCCTCCCCTCCTCCCCCTCCCCTCCCTCCTCCCCTCCTCCCCCTCCCACCTCCCCCTCTCTCCTCCCCACCCTCCCTCCTCCTCATGCCTGGAGTGCTTCTGTGCTAACTTTATAGATAATAAAGAAAATACAAGGTCATGAATCTGTGTCCCCACCAGACTCTCAACTCCTCAATGACAGCAATTATGTCTTTATCTTCAAATTCATAGAGCCCTGCACATTAGTAGACACTCAAAAAAGCCATAAATTGCTAAATAAAATCAGTACATGGACTCTGGATTTACTCCAGAGCTAAATTAGGAAACAAGTCTTAACATTGCCCAAGGATCCCCTTCCAACTCCTTTATTTAACAAATATTTATTGAGTATGGCTATGTGCAAAGCACTGGTTTGTGTCTGGGGGTCCAGGGTGAGCAGACTTGTGGGCCATCTCTGAAGTCTGTCCCAGTGCCCAACTTCCTGCCTCTCTAATCCTAGATCTAGATGATTCATGGACTGTCTGACCATGCAAGGCCCTCACTTAGGATGGCCACATCTGCTCCTCTAATTTGGGGGGCTAGGATATGCTCTGTGACTAACCCCCCACCGTGACCAGGTGGGAAAGAGCTTCCTCCTCAAGGAGAACAACAGGGTAAGACACCAGAGCAGCCACAGCAGAGGGTGGGCCTTACCCCCAGCCTGTGCTTATTTTTAAGGACAGAGCCCCTGTTTTCTTTACCTTTGTATAAGCCCTCTCCCCGTATCACCTAGCATGGTACATGGCATGGGATGGATGCTCCTTAAATGTTTTCTGGATGATTCAACCCAGTGATGAATCCTTTCACAAAGACTCATGCCGTTACTGAACTCTGGCATACTTTTACCAACAAATAGATATGATGAGTGCCTACTACACGCCAGGCACACACCAGCAGTTAGTGATCCAATGATGAGTGAAAAATCCGGACGGCGCTCCAGATTTGTGCAGGAAGAAATTAATTTCCCAAATGCGTATAGAATGACACCGTGAAAAAGTTATTAAAGGAGAGGGTCACAGGACTATGGAAGTGCAGGCAAGAGGGCCTGTCCGGGGGTCCTGGAAGGCTCCTTTGAGGAAGAGGTTTGCACATCAATCCACCCACCCACCCATACATTATGGACCACATTCCAGGGTTTGCTTAACAAGGTGCCAGCACATACTGACTGTTCACGGGTCATTTCCCCAAGGTCCTTCAGAGCAAGAGGAAACCCACATCTCCTGGCTGCATAGGCCTCACCCAACAACACGCTCAAGTTTTTAAGTGTAAGTTTTCCGGTCAAGAGGAAAAAGAATTTTTTTTTGTGCATGTGTGCGAAGCAGCTTAAACTGAAGCTGACCTCACCATGGGTGTCTCAGGTTGTTTTTGGTGAAGGTAATGAGCCAACTTTCCAGGAACCTCGGGACACACCCAGATTGCCCAACACTGCAGGGCAGTGCAGCCCAGACACCTCCCAGCCCCTTCCCCTCCTCAGTGCCAGCTCCTCTGTAGCCAGAGGTCCACAGGGGACCACCCCAAATGAACCTTCTCCAGGGTCTGCTCGGGGCACGGTCAAGGGCAGGCCTGAAGGAGGGACCCTCAGACCAGTCGGATGAGGCACAGACCAAACTGTCTGCCCACGATCAGGAGATGGATGATGACTGTGCCCTCTGATGCTTTGCCTTTGAGCGGCCCTCACCCCTTCCCAGGGCTCTGAGCTCATAACAGTAATCCTACTGGCTCTGGACACAAGCTGTCGCCCACACCTCGGCTTCTTCCTGGCTTTCTGCTCAGGTCCCCTTTCTCTCTCCTGACTAGCTTCTCTCCATCTCTACTCCCTCAGTAACTTGGGGTGTAAGTGGCCCTATGACGGCCCTGACTTCTCTGCTGGCTGTCACCCTTGTCTCTTACTTTAAGCTTCTGAGAGAGTCTGACCGACGTAATACGCCTTTTCAAGCTGGGGTCTCGTGAGGCCACTCAGAAGAAGACTGAAAACCCTGTAGATCCTTTAAGATCTAATCTCAGCCCTTTCTCATCCTCTCTCCTTGCTGCTGATCAAACTGGTCTTCCTTTTGGATGTAAAGAGGGCTACGATGCCATCATAAAGTCTTCCAGATACCGTGGCTTAGAACATAACCTCTGGGCTCAGTTTCCCGAGCTTTGTCTTCCAAACAAAACCCTTTCTCTCCCAACTTGCCACACATATATGCATATTGGCTTTTGGGAGGGCTGTGGTCTCAGCTATGGATTTTGAAGCCTCTACATTAATATTTATTTGCTCTAGACCAGAGCTTCTCAAACTTTAGCCATGCAATAACCTGAAAATTCTGTGTATTGAAATTCAGAATCCTGGGCCTCCCTGCCAGAGATTCAGATTCAGCAGGTCTGGGGTGCAGACCCAGGTGATGCGGATTCTGCCAGCCCACCCAGCTGCACTTGGAGGAGGACTGTTCTTGCATCAGTCCTCACCCTGAAGCAAAAGTTACTCGGGCTTAACACTGGAGGGAAGAAGAGCGATGAGGAAACAGTGCAGGGATGAGATATCTCCGTGAAGACATTTCTAAATATTAACCTACCTCACTGGTTTACCCCTGAGATGAATCCCCCTTTGCCAAGCAAGGTTTTGAGAAGTTAGGAAACCCACCCAGGTCACCCAGCTCTTCACTTGCAGAGCCTAGAGTCAGGTGCTGACCTGTCTGCTTGCTCCCTGCCCACTGTGCCCACCATGAAGCTGAATTAATGTCAGATTTGATTGTTACTGGCAGAACCACTGCCATCTGTCCTGACACGGGTGGTCAGTAGTGTCATCTCTGCAGAGAAATGAAGATGTTCACAAATGCATCCACATCTACTCCCACTGATACCTGCTAGACCCACCACTCCTCAGTTTAGGGTGCTGGGATCAATGTGACTGAACAGGCAGCCGGGGCAGCCTGGCCAGGAGAGGCACTCCCACCCTTTTAGTGTTCCATGCCTGGCCTGACCCTGCTCTCCTGATAGCAAGAGTTCAACTGACATCTCAAGGCTGGTCTAGGGTATTAACAACTGGGTGAAATTCCCCACTAATTACCAAATGTTATAGGGGCAGTTTCAGCACAGTACTTCTCAAAGTGTGGTCCCCGAACCAGAAGCATCAGATTCACCTGGAAACTCATTAGAAACCCAAATACTTAGATCCCACCCCAGAACTACTAAAGCAGAATCTCTGCGTTTGGGGCCCAGCAATCCACATCTTAAAGTGCCTTTCAGGAGAGTCTGATGCACAGCTAAAGTTTGAGAACAGCCGTTTTTACTGAAAGAATGAGCCAGGTTCCTAGTGCGGTTTGGGAGGATTTGGTTTGGCGACACAGAGGGTTCCCTGCTCTCTGGGCAAGCTCTGACACACACGATGATAGAAGAGTTGGGGAAACATATACTAATCCAGTTGTGAAGTCAACTGTAACTTCTCTTGCTTAGCTTGGTTACAGCCTTGCCCTGGAGAGGATTTATTGCCGGGATAGTCTTTATTTTTTTTAACATCTTTATTGGAGTATAATTGCTTTACAGTGGTGTGCCAGTTTCTGCTATACAATGAAGTGAATCAGCTATACATATACATATATCCCCATATCTCCTCCCTCTTGCGTCTCCCGCCCACCCTCCCTATGCCACCCCTCTAGGTGGTCACAAAGCACCGAGCTGATCTCCCTGTGCTATGTGGCTGCTTCCCACTAGCTATCTATTTTACATTTGGTAGTGTATATATGTCCATGCCATTCTCTCACTTCGTCCCAACTTACCCTTACCCCTCCCCGTGTCCTCAAGTCCATTCTCCACGTCTTTGTTCCGCTACAGTAACTCTTGTACTCTGCCTGGGCCCTTACTCTGTGGGTGGTAATATTTACAACATTGAGACACAAGGTAAACCCAGTGTCTAAACTCTGCTTCCGGGTCTTTCCACACCAGAGCCCAGGGAAGCCTATTTGTTGTCACTACAGGGACAGCCTAAACTACAAGCTCTGGCCCAGCCGGTCTTGTTGATGTGCTTCTTACAATCTTCAGTAACCTCCAATTTCCTGTTTCCGAAAAAGAAAGCAAATAAAATGTAATATATGGGGGGGACTGGGACGGATTACTACATATGGTGGAAACCTCTGTTAGTTCTTGAGGTGAGATAGCAAGTAAATGTGGAGCAGATTTTTTTTGATGATGCAATTCACATACCATAAAATTCACCCTTTTAAAGCATACAATTTAGTGGGGTTTAATTTAAAAAGTAAATTGTGCCACAAGAACTTTCTCGGGTGATAAGAATGTTCAATAGCATGTTTTGCATGATGCTTTCATGGGTGCATATAATTTTCAAAACTCCTCTAACTGAGCCATTAAGACCTGTTCATTTTATTCTGTCTAAACTATACCTCAATTTAAAAAATAATTTAAAAAGTATAATAAATGGTGCAGTTTCCCAGTAAGCAGCCCAAGGTGGCCTCTGAAAATGGTTCGCTATTCTCTTGACCCAGAAAACCCACAAAAATCATGCAAATCAAGAGGTTCAAATCTTTGTGCCATTAAGGGTATGCAGATCCAAAAATCCACCAAGTATCTGAAGGATATCACTTTACAGAAGTAACGTGTGCCATTCTGTCGTTACAATGATAGAGTTTGTAGGTGTGCTCAGGCCAAACAGTGGGGCTGGATGCAGGGTCAATGGCCCCAAAAGAGTGCTGAATTTCTACTGCACATGCTCAAAAATGCAGAGAGTAATGCTGAACTGAAGGGCTTAGGTGTAGATCCTCTGGTCATTGAACACATCCAGGTGAACACAGCTCCCAAGATGCAGCGCAGGACTTAGAGAACTCATGGTGGGATCAACCCGTACATGTGCTCTCCCTGCCACATTGAGATGATTCTTACTGAAAAAGAGCAGATTGTTCCTAAACCAGAAGAGGAGGTTGCATAGAAGAAAAAGATATCCCAGAAGAAACTGAAGAAGCAAAAACTATGGCCCGGGAATAAATTCAGTTAAAAAAAAAAAAAAAAAAAGAGTCAAATAAAAGTAAAATAAATGGTGCTACTTCAAAAAATAATCTGAAACAAAATTTGAGAAGTGTCCAGTGGTTGACTCAATGAACTTGTCTAGAAAATAACAAGCAAACAATAGGTCACATTTGTCTTGCAATATGAATCCATTTCTCATTAATGTTGATAAGAAGAATTCAGATAAGCAAAATATAAAATATTTTATAAAATAAAATAATCAGGTTAACTTGCCCGAGGCAACATAACCTGAACAACGTAACCTTTAGAACATAAACACCAAGAGAACAGTATCAACTTCATGATTACACACAACCAAGTAAAGGAAAAATCACATATATTACTTGATGTAAATACAAAAAAGTAGAGTTTAATTTTTTACATAGTATGCCCACTCTCCAAATAAGCAATATTTTATTGTATATGTATCGTAAGTCATACCAAGTGAATGAGCAAGTTGCTTTTAGCATGTCATCAAGAGTTATCAAATTTAGTGTTTCCCTTGATTTTATTCTAGTTTTCATTTTAAAACTAAGTAGTGTGCACACAAGCAAATAAAACACTACCAAAACCAAGCCTTAGTTTCTAGGGAGAAATTACATAATTACTGATGCAACTTTCTAAGCATGAGGAAAAGATATTATAAGGGATAATTACCAGAAAAACTAATTCAATTCCTATTGCTCTCACTTAACCTCTCCAAGCCTTAGTTTCTCCTTCTGTAAAATGAGGGTGGTAAAAGCTACCTCTGGGGTTTGTTGAGAGGATTAAAAGAGGCAATCCTTGCTAAAGAGCTAATGCCAGGCTTGTAGTTAGTGCTCCATAAATAGAATTATTGTTAATCAATAGTGGAGCTTGCGTTTCCCTTCTATCAAGTTTACATTTTAAAAAAATTGATACCCTAAACAGGTATCTCAGAGGTTCCTCATCTTTTTCACTCAGGTAAAAAAGATCTCTTGAACTAAATTTGCAACAGCCTAAAGCTATATTTTAGGAAGGGAAACAGAATTTATCATGAATGTGCGAAACTACTGTTCAGCCATTGAAACAACCAATTAATAAGAAACCCTTGGAATTACAGAAGATACTATTTTTTATGCCAGGAAAACTTCGTTACTATTTTAATCCTAAAAATGAATAAATAAAATTTTAAAAATTCCTATTGCTGTCTTAGGTACATATACTCAGCTTCATCCCCCTTCCTTATTCAAACCACATACCATCATTTTTTAAAAATAAATTTATTTATTTATTTATTTTTGGCTGTATCAGTTCTTCATTGCTGCAGATGGGCTTTCTTTGGTTGCGTCGAGCAGGGGCTGCTCTTGCTTGCCGTGTGCGGGCTTCTCCGTGCAGTGGCTTCTCTTGTCGCGGAGCACAGGCTCTAGGCTCGTGGGCTGCAGCAGTTGTGGTGCACGGGCTTATTATTTGCAGTAGTTGTGGCGCACCGGCTTATTAGTTGCCCCGCAGCATGTGGGATCTTCCCAGGCCAGGGCTCGAACCCATGTTCCCTATATTGGCAGACCAATTCTTAACCACTGCGCCACCAGGGAAGCTCCATACCATCGTCTCTGAATGTAAGAATATGTGTAGTGTACTTGTAGACTATAGTGATTACTAAAATGTAGACAGTGGTTGCTAAGGACAAATTTTTATATTATACACATAAAAATAATTATTTTTGCTACTATGTCTTTTCTAGATGTGAGGCCATCTAGGTGGGCACATATGCGGGGGTTCTTATTTCTAGCTCGGTGTCTGAGTAGGTGAGAGTAAAGGTGAGATGTGTTTATCTTCAGGTGTGGTCATGCTCTGGCAAAGGTTTATAACTGGGGCACTGTGAACCAAAGGTAGACCAGTTACCAGAAGTAGGCGTGTGTGAATCTCAAACAGGCAATGTTCTCACTCATGGAAGAATATAATTTTATACACATTAAGAGCTTTCTCTTCTTTTTTTCCAGTTAGATGCAAATATAGTTCATGACAAAGCAAATTTATGAAGGGATATGCTAGATCATTCATACCCTTAAACACAATTAATATAATGGGCTGACTTTCTGAATACTCCTTTCAATGCGGAGGAAAAGAACAGACATTGCTCTAGTACAGAGTCAAAGCCAAGGGAATTATAAAGCACACTTGGGTGTTCACTGTGCAAAGAGCTTTCTCTTTTATAGTGATAATCATTTTTTAAAAAGCAAAAAGGGAATACTTATTGAACAACTAGTGCATGTTAAACACCATGTCAGAAACTTTTATTATCTCACAAAATCTTCACAACTAACCCAAGCAAGTAACAGATTAACCCAATTTCATAGACCAGGAATCTGAGGTACAAAGCAACATGGGTAGTAAAGTGGCAAAGTGGTCTGATTTCGGAGCCTGTAGTTTCATTCTCCGACAAAGTCTCAACTAAAATGTGTGAGAATTTCCCCAAGAAAATTGAAAATGATGATGAATGAGTATTTAATCAGACCTCACTCGTTTTTAGTGATATGGTGTGTGACTTTAACTTTTTTATTCAGAAAGTTTACTTCACATCTTCTTTTTATATGAGAGAATTATAGGTGTTTGCTTAAGGCTCAAGGCCATAAAACTGAAGGACTCTGGGCTTTGGTTTAATTGCAAACTGAAACCAACAATGGAAGAGCCTTCCTTTTTCTCTGGGCTCCATGATGCATCCTCTGGTTCTCCTTCCCCATTTCTCTCAATCCCCATCAGGGACCAAATCCTCTCCCCTGCCCACGTCCTTCATGATGACATTCCTCTCTGTTCAGTCTTCATATCACTTTAGAACTGCCTCTGTAGGCAGTTTTACCCATGCCCTGGCTTTAACCACCCCTTGAACTATCTCCAAGTCACACTTCTTGGCAGTTCTCGAGAAGTAATTTACCTACATAGCTTACTGGGCTCTCCAACGTTCAGTTCCAAAGTCCAACTCATTCCTCATCTACACTTCCCTTGAACATTCCATTTTATTTTCCTCCTGTATTCTCTGTCTTGGCACCACTGTGCACCCAACTACTCGGGCGAGAAATCTGGGAGTCATTTTGGACTCCCAGCCACATCCAATGAGCCTTGATGCCTTCTCTTCAATCACGTTCAAACGCATCCTCCTTTTTCCATTCCCTCTGCCATTGCCTTGATCAGTTACGGCCCTCCAGTGAGTTTCACCCTAGATGATATAACACTCCAGGTGATATAGCCAACACTCCCTTGAGAAAACTGTATTATCAAACGTAAGGTAGATAGCTAGTGGGAAGCAGCCGCATGGCACAGGGATATCGGCTCAGTGCTTTGTGACCACCTAGAGGGGTGGGATAGGGAGGGTGGGAGAGAGGGAGACGCAAGAGGGAAGAGATATGGGAACATATGTATATGTATAACTGATTCACTTTGTTATAAAGCAGAAACTAACACACCGTTGTAAAGCAATTATACCCCAATAAAGATGTTAAAAAAAACAAACAAACTGTATTATCTCCTTCCCCATCTTAAAATCCTATTCTGGTTCCTTTGTGCCTGCAGGATAATAGCATAAAAGGCCCTAAGCATTTCACCTATCCCACTCTACACTCCAATATTAAATTTCATGTACTAAATTGCTCCAAGTTTCTGAAGAGATGCTGTCTTAGCTCTCTATGGCTAGGTAAATACATGCCTCTACTTCAATTGCCTTTCTGACTTCTAATTATTGGCTGTTTTTTTAACATCTTTACTGGAGTATAGTTGCTTTACAATGGTGTGTTAGTTTCTGCTGTATAACAAAGGGAATCAGCTATACATACACATATATCCCCATATCCCCTCCCTCTCGTGTCTCCCTCCCACCCTCCCTATCTTACCCTAATTAATGGTTTTTGAAGAAACTAGGCTTTCAGGGACCCATCTTCTTCGGAACCTTCTTTTGTACCATGTGCTTGTTTCTATCTTTGCCTTATTGTCACTGTATTGCTTGGATTTGTTCACAGATGTATCTACCTTTCCTATGTCAGTCAGATCCTTGAGGCCAGCACACCACCTACCACATAGTGAATGCTTAACAATTGTACAACTTCTTAAATATTTAAATTACTTGAAAATGTCTTTAATACGTCTCAAATTTTAAAACTTCAAAGTCCACTTGCAAGAGAGAATCTTATCCAGATCAAACTCTGCAGAGAGAGTTCTATACAAGCTCCTTGGGAGTCACTTCCATGACCACATATCCGTCAAGTACTCAGTACAATAACCTAACAACCAAATGCAACAAGTGAAACTTGGATTGGATTCTGGACTTAAAACTACAGTTATAAAGGACATTACAGTCAGAGGAAATGGAAATGGATTATATGTTAGGTGATAGTATTGAATTAATGGTAATCGTCTCAGGAATGATAATGGTGTAACAGCTAGAATGTCCTTTCTCTTAGGCATGAATAGTATTATGATGTCTGTAACTTATTTTCAGAGTTTATTTTAAAAGAGCATAATATACAGAGAGATATAGCAAATGTGGCAAAATATTAAGTGATAAAAAGTGTATTTTTTGTGCTAGTTTTTCAACTTCTCTGAATATTTGAAAAATTTCAAAATAAAACGTGTGGAAAATGCTAAGAATACTATCAAAAATAAAATCAATAAATCTTTTGAAATTTAAGTTTCAATATTGCTGTTGGCCTTTCTCCCTCCCAAACCTGCTGCATGGTACCTTCCACTGCCTTGTTCACCCCATAAAGCCACTGTATTTCAATCAGGTTTGTGTTTTAAAGTTGAAAGGCACAGTCCCCTCCCAAACACTACAATTTGCTCTCCTAATTGGCCAAGCATCACAGGGCTGTTCATTTTTATTTGCCTATATGGTACCACATTGCCCTTTAGAAGCTTAAGCAAATAAAATTGTACTTCCTAACTGGTACATGTAATTCCTTGAAATCAATAATTGGAGATTTTCACCTGGGAAAATTTGAGGTGATAAGGAAAATAGAAGTTGCAGAAGTAGTCTTGCTTTAATCCCTTCAGAACTGCCAAGTCTCTAGAAAGATCTAGTTAATTCTTATTGCCGTGAAGGTGATTAGAATTTAGCCCTTCTCTTAAATTTCTATTATGTTCAGATGGAAATTAAGAAAAAGGATTTATGATATTTATTTAAAAGAGTTAATGAACCTAGGTATATACCCAAGAGAATTGAAAAGATATGGCTATACAAAAACTTATACATGGCCGTCCACAGAAGCATTATTCATAACAGCCAAATGGTGGAAACAATCCAAATGTCTGTCAACTGATGGATAAACAAAATATGGCATATCCATACAATGGAATATTAGTCATAAAGAGGAATGAAATACTGATACGTGTTACAACACGGACGAATCATGATAACATTATACTAAGTTAGAGCCAGGCACCAAGGCCACATAATGTGTGATCCCATTTATCTGAAATGCCCAGAATAGGCAAATCTATAGAAATAAACTTTATTAGTGTTTCCCTAGGCTGGGGGCAGAGGGGTCAGAAATGGGGGAATGACTGCTAATGGCTACAGTGTTGTTTTGGGGTGATAAAGATGTTCTGGAATTAGATGGTAGAGATGGTTGTAAAACTTTGTGAATATACTAAAAACCACCGAACTGTGCACTTTAAATGGATAATACTATGTTCTGTGAATTGTATCTCAATTTCTTTTAAAAGTTAATGAAAAGCTATTTTCTATGTGGTCCCACTTTCAAGAACAGTCAAGGGGGAGCCGAGGGGCATGCTGCGTTTGATCGTACCTTTGATCTCCAAGGGACCATTGGCCACAGTGAAGAGGAGCCCCAGACTCTGTGGGGTGCTCTCCATCCTCCCCTCCCCAAGCCTCACGGGAGCACCACTGTTAGCCTTGGCATCTGGAGGGCTACTCTCGCATGCCCCACATTCCCATCACTGCCAGAATCCCAGTACTTCCTCCAAGACCAATCCCCATGCAAGTCTCATACCCCATCTTGTCTTCATTTTCCTCACTGTACTTACCATCTTTTATTCCTCTCCCTCCAAAATTTGGTTTTGTTCATTGCCTTATCTCAGCTGCACAAGAACAGTGCCTGGATAACAGTAGTTACTCAATAGATTTCTGATGAATGAGTGAACTTGGAAAAAAAGTTTATACAGAAATTTGCACTGGGTGTTATTTAAAAAGATGAAGTTCCATGCTTCAGAATGTGTTTATCTCCCATAAAAAGACTTTCTCCTCGATTTAAATATGTACCTGAACTTTAAGAAATCTCGCACAAGTGGTATTTTATTGGAGACAATCAAATTTAACAAATCTTTATACATTTTAAGGAGAACATTCAGGCATCATAAACACAAAAATTTCAATACACAAAACAAATTTACAACAAGAAAATAAACATAGAATCTTATTTTGGGACTACGTGGTTATTGTTGCACTACCTTTATAATTCTTTATCCAGAGTCTGAAAACGTAGGCAAGCCCTAAAAATGTAGCAGAAGCATTTCCGCACACTGGTATCCATAATCTAGTTTGTGCAGAAGTGTTTCCACTAGATTCATAGAGTACTCTTTGGAAGAAAATGGCGAAGACTGGTCACCTGGTTGCCTTTCGGACCTGCTGCAACTCTTCAATAGGCTTCCATTCTTGGTTGATTGTTATAAGCTTTAAAAAAAGAATAAAAATGTTTTGTTAGGATCTGTCCATCCTCAGGCCCCCTTCTGGGAGTTGTACACAGCTCCCTTTGTAAAAAGCATCACCATAACGTTTGTAGTCAACGAATCACCTCTTCCCATCTCTAAAACAGTAATATGGGCTGGTTCTATCCCTCTATCCCTCTAAAGAGCCTTTGGGTTCCTGAGTGTTACAGGATCAGAGAGAAAGGTCATATCCATTTACCCTACTTTCACTTAAGGGGTTCTAGATTTTTAAATTTCCTATGGTTTTATGTGAACTAGAAGCTCAAAAAGTGTGTCTGCTACGTCTGAGTGGAGGTATGATGCTCCCAGCACAGAGCTAGGCACATAGTAGGCTCTTAAAATTTCCTCACTGTAATTACTCAACAAAGGTACAAATGATCCAAGTTATACAATAAGGGAAAAGGCACAGAGCTGTGGACAAGATAACTAGTAAGCACAGGTAACTCTACTCAATATTCTGTAACAACCTATTTGGGAAAAGAACCTGAAAAAGAATGGATATATGTATATGTATAACTGATTCACTTTGCTGTACCCCTGAAACTAACACAACATTGTAACTCAACTATACTCCAATATTAAATAAAAATTAAATTAAAAAAGGAGATGATGTGTCACAATAATGATAAAAGTTAATATTTGAGTGCTGACTATGGGCCAGGCACTGTGCTAAAGGGCTCTATTTTATCTTCTTTAATCCTCTAAACTCTGAGGAAGAGCCCTATTATTGTGCCCATTTTATAGATTCTGAGAGCCTCAGAGAGGCCAAATTATCTAAAATCACCTGTGACTAATGGAGCAAAGATTTGAACTAAATCTCCATAACCCTACAGCACTCCCTTTGCACTACACATTAAATGGCACCCTAAAGGTTAAAAGGTATTACATCTATTTTGCTGACAAAGGTGCTAAGGTTTCAGCTAAGTATAAATCACGTTTTAATGCAGGAATACCTTTCTAGGTGCAGTAGGATCCACAGTTTCCCAAGGTTCTGGATTTCTTTTTCGATCAATGCTAAAAATAAAAGAAAGCTGATTAAACATTAAAGTAAGTGCATTTAAACTAAGTCTGATATTGGGTTTATAAATATGCTAGGGACAGACTCAGAGTGCATACTTAGGCATTGAGTTAATTGAAATTGATGGAACATTCCTTTAAAAAGCTTCACAGTTTGGCTCAAACATCAAGGATCAATTCCTCTGCAGAGTAGGAGGTCTGTATTCCCTTTACTGGCCTAGACTGGAGAATGTTCTCATAAGCTGAAGAGCAATTAGGGTGGAAGTGCCAGGCTAAGAGCAAGCAAATATGCTCTTACCCCAGTTTCTGGAAGAGGCAGAAGGGCTGGGCTTGAAACCGGTAGGTGATGAACTGCCACAGCCTAGCATTACGGCTCTACGGAGCCCTGCACCCGGTCAATATCAGAGTCAGGTTTTTCTCTTCCTCATATTCCAGGATACATGGTATTTTACCTTATATCCAGGGCTAAGATTAGATTCATTGTAGACAGCTGAATCTATAAACTCTACCACATTAGGAAAGACCTTTCTAATGAATTGACATTTTAAAATGTTATTAAAATGATTAAGATTGATGATGTATATCCCAAAAGACCGTCTAAGAACTTTAAATTTCAAAACTTAAGTTAAAAAAAAAAAAACCAACAAGCTTTATTTTGCTGCAGCAGAAGAGGAGGAGGGCCAGTGGATGAAAGGGTATTTAGATACAAGGAACTTATATTAGTAAACTTATTTTATCACTAATCGTCATTTGATAGTCTTCTGATACCTGGATGCTTTCTGGCCCTGACTCTAACCAAGTTCACAATTCGACATTCTTATCCTGGGGGGAAAACCAGGAAACTGATACTATGCATTTCATAAACTGAAGGTCAACCTAACACGGCTAAAAACGTTTTTATAAATGATGAATGCCTACTTACATCACATCGGTTTTTCGGAGGGAATACAGAGCAAAAGACAAAGCTCCAGTCGCTGCCACGGTCGTGAAAAGCACCAAAGGAATAAGCTAACAGAGAACAAAATACTCGGACGTTTCAATGTGAAACACTTGAAATATAACAGAATAGCTCTATATCATTTTATACTTTCTTCAACATCTTTATAAGTTAATATTTTTAGTCAGATTTTCAGTTGCTTTAAAAATTTACTTTCTTCTTTTGGACTTCCCTGGTGGCGCAGTGGTTAAGAGTCCGCCTGCCAATACAGGGGACACGGGTTCAAGCCCTGGTCCGGAAGATCCCACATGCCGCAGAGCAACTACGCCCCTGCGCCACAGCTACTAAAGCCCGCGCGCCTAGAGCCCATGCTCCGCAAGAAAAGCCACCGCACTGAGAAGCCCGTGCACCGCAACGAAGAGTAGCCCCCGCTCACCGCAACTAGAGAAAGCCCACCCGCAGTAACGAAGACCCAAAGCAGCCATAAATAAACAAATAAATAAAACCTTACTTCCTTTCTTTTCATCAGGAGTTGGAAAAAGCTCATGATGACTTCAGTGTAGAATGCCAAATCTAGAAGAAAAAAAAATCCAAGATACTGATCAAAACTCAGCTACTAGGACGAAGCCTGTTGGGCTCCAAACCGGCCAACGTATCCCAAAGCCAGCCTCGAGACGGCTCACCAGAGCCTCCGCCCGAGGGCAGCTCACCTGGGAGACCTGGCGGGGCGCCGCGAGCGGACGATGCTAACGCCCAGAACCGAACGCCGACCTCGACCTCCGCGCATTATATACCAACCCCACCCTCTCCGGAAGGCCGGCCGGCGCGTTCTGGTCACGCGGGCCGCGCAGGGGGCGTGCGGGGCTTGACTCGCTTTCCATGCCGGGCGCCCGGCAACCGGGCGCGCCCCCTGCGGGACGCCGGGCCTTCAATTTCCGCGCAGCAGGACGCTAGCGCTCCCTGCCGCCTGCCGCGGTTCTTACCCGCCGCTCGGAGCGAGCCCAGGCTGGGCGTTGGCGGGTCTGCAAGGGGGTGGAACTGAGAACTAGGGGCGCTTGGATGGCCAAGAACAGGTGAAAAACAGCCCGTCTAAAAGGAGGTCCGGAAAAGGAGCCGCAGATCCGGGGGTCCCATGGGAGGCTCCTTGGTGCAGGCAGGTAAACTAGAATTAATCTAAGTCACTTTAAAAGCTCCAAAAATGTGATGTGGCGCACTTATGGAGATAATTTAAGTTGTAAATTTCCTTTCAGAATAATTCCTTGTTGTCCTGATTTTTTCCATTAAAAAAAAAAAATCAGGAGATTAGGGAGAGGAAACAAAAAGAATCAACCGGAGAGGTTTGCAGGAGAATATCTCTGAGACGACCCTGAAGGAACTCGCCCCTAAGCTAGCAGCCTAGCCTTTCACGGAGCATGAAGGTGGCAGCAGAACCACGGGAATAATAATTAAATCAGTATCTGTGTGTCAGGCACTGTACTGGAATCTTCTCGACATTTTTGCAAGGTATGTTATTTAGGCTCAGAGATGCTCTAGGCACATAGCCAGTAAGCGGCGGAGATGGAATCAGAAGCCCGGTCTGGCCGGCAATCAGGCAGCACTGTTCTTTCTGCACCCTGCTCTTAGCAACTGCGATTAAGTCAAGAGTGAAAGCTCAGTTATCTAAAAATAGTTATTTTTAAAACAATTATTTTAAAACTGTTTGAAGTTCAAGCTATGAGTTAGCATAAAAACGAAAATATCTTAATGTTTTCTAAACGGCCAGACCCAGCTCTGTTTCAGCCCCATTTTATTTCTAGTCATGGGCTTTGCATTCAAACTGACGTGAGTTCAGAGCCCACCCCTGACATACTTTATTAGCTGATTGACTTCGAGGAAACTACTTAACCTTCATGACTCTCAGTTTATATATCTGTAAAATGCGGACAAACCTGGCTCGGCAGGGAGTTGGAAAAAATGTTAGAATGTATGCAAAGCATGTAGCAGTCTGCCTTGCCTGTAGTAGGCATTCAATAAATAGTAATTATTTTTTGCAAAGATTTGTTTTATATAAGGGAGATCATAAATATAACTTCTCACCCAGTCACTGACAAGGGTTCTTACTGTGTAACTCGAGCTGTAGCTGGAGACGTTTGTTGATTACTTCAGAGAAAATTCAACATTTTCCGTGGTTTGTATTGAATAGAATCAAAGAAGCCTTTTAATGCTCCTTCTGCAGAATCTCTAAAGCTTCTTTTGTCAGAAGGTTCTAAGAAAAGCCTCAATTTGTTAATTAAAGATAAATTGTTTTTTCTAGGATACAAGCAGGAGAAAAAGGAAATCTTATAGGAATGTATCATGGCCCACAAATTAAAATTAAAATGTGTAGCCCTTGGGAATTCCCTGGCGGTCCAGTAGTTAGGGCTCCATGATTCCACTGCTGGGGGCCCGGGTTCCATCCCTGGTGGGGCAAGTAAGATCCTGCAAGCCACGTGGCGCGCCCTGGGGCGGGGGGCGTGTAGCCCATGCCTAGTAATGACCTTAAACTTAGAGCCCTGCTTTGCCAATGTCATTTCTTTTCAAAATGCAGTTTTGTAATAGCCTAGGCATTATTCTCAGAATGGGGCATGGTAAATTTAAAAGAATAAAACACAAGTCCCTTACTTCACGTTTCTTACAATTTAGCGCCTGTAAGTAACTCTAACACGCTCTGTCATGATCTGGTGCCAAAGACCGATAATTAATTCTGACTAATGGGCTCTGAGAAATCTTACCAAAGGTGAGGATATTTATTTGAACATAGAAATAGACAAACCAACTGTAAAGACATTTTGGGGGCAACTAGAGAAACTTACAGACCAGATATGAAATGATATTAAAGGGAGTACTGTTGATTTTTTCAGGTGTGATAATGGTATTATGGTTGTTTTTTTTTTTTTAAAAAAACACATTTTTAAAGAGATTATATGTGGAAATAATTAAGAAATATCATTATGTTTGGGATTTACCTGAAAATACTTCAGTTTTTCAGTAGAAAATGAAGCAAATTTAGCAAAATACTAATTATTCAATCTAGGTGACAGATATGTGGGAGTTTGTTATATTATTAAATGTGTGTGAAAATGTTCAGAATAAAATGTTTAAAAAATTTATAAATTGTATATGGCGTTAAAAAACAGAATTCAACTGAGTCAATTTGAAGATCTAATTGGCTTCATTCAATGATTCATGAACTAGCAGGGTGCTCCAAGGGGTAGTACAAACAGAAAGCTTTTATAAAGGCAGGAGGGTGGGGCAAGAAGTAGTAGCAAAAGAAAATGCTTGTTTCAAGCCAGACTGTCTTCTTTTGGGGGCCAGAATGGGGTGGGAGGAGGGGGTGGGTGGGAAGGAACCAGAGGGGTCTTTATCATGCAGATTACCTCACTACTGTTGATCAGGAAATTTTAGACTGGCTGTTCTAAAGCTCACAATGAGAACTAGACCCTGAAAGCCATACTTTCCCTCTTTCGGTTAATGCCCAGGTTTACTGAGCTTGTGTTTAGTCTTTCCCAGAATGACTAACTAGCAGGCACAGTTCTCACCCTTCAAATCTTGGCAGTGCCCCAAAGGAACCCACTCAGGATACTCGCCAGCATTACCCTCTGTGGCTGCTCCAAAGCCCGAAATCCCTTGGGGGAGCTTCTCCTCCCCACCCCAATTGCCAGAAACTTCCAGAACCTTCTCTAGCTGCTGCAACCCGGGCTTGCAGGAGCATGGAACCACAGCTACTTGGTTCCCACGTTAGGAATTTAAACTTAGATTTTAATCAGCCCAGTTCAGCCTTTATAAGAAAAATAGAATATCCTTTCATTAAATATTTTGTGTTGGAATTCTTTCTGCCCACCCTTCAGTGGCTGCCTAGTTACCAGGTTTAGCAAATATGGATTTGCTAAATTTCAGATGGTCTGGGAGTGTACTATTGATACATTGTTTAATGCTGTAATGTGGCTCAGAAAGGAGTTTGAGCTTAATGTAAAGCTGTTCACACTTCCCAGGTATAATATTTAGAAGCTGAAGTGTTTTCTCACCGATAACGAACACAGCTTTTGGAAATTTCCCAGAGCCATCCTCTAATCACACTGAAGTTGAGTCAAAGAAATCCTTGATCTGACTTCATCATTTACTGATTTATTTCAATGAGAGAAGAAACATGGTTTTTGTCCTCAGGAGGCTTCCAAAGTTCTGTTGCAAAGTTACAGTTTAAAAAGACATTTTCAAATAAAAACTCAGCCTCTAACCAAAGTGTGGGTACTAAATTTCCTGGCTGACCACTAGAAACTTTCTCTAGGAAAAAACAAGGAGCATACAACTAGAATCTGAGTTAAGGGGTTCAGGCCTAGGGATGGCAAAGGCCTAATGGCTGCCTTTTCCTGTGAAATCAATAATGGACAGAACATGAATGAAAATATTCAGAATTCTAAAAAAGTTTCTAGGTATTTTCCCTACTACTCAAAAGCAAGAGTCAGGTTGTTAGAATAATTTTAACTGAATTACATTTTATACCTATAAATAAGACAGGCCTTTTCCTTAATTGTTCCCCAATAGTGAGGTTTTGCTTAATAACAGTACTGGCTCCCGTCAGATATAGAAAACTTTCCAACTGCTTGACATTTATGACTTCATATAGTTCACGCACCATGTCCTGACTGTACCTATACTTCCTTTGAAGCTCGTCTCCTGTGTTTAATTCACACTGCATGATTTGTTGGAGGTCTCCGCTCCCAGCTGCCCTATCAGTGCCATGTCTGTCTCCTTCACGAACACTCCTGCACCCTGTATGGCACCTTGAGAGTGAAGAAAGGCTCAGTAAGATGCTTACCAGATACTGTTAGGTGAGAAAAACAAGAGCTACACAGTACCATGCTTTTGGTTTTAAAAAGTTATCTACGCATGTGTAAGGGACTGGAAAGTTAAATACCCACATGTTTTCTTCATGTTTATCTACATTTTCTAGCATTATTACTCTTTTAATAAAGGAAAATAAAAACTTATATATAACCTATCTCCTTAAAAAATACTCACAATTACAAAAGGAAAACTAGTAGCTATACAGTGGAGAAGATGGACAAGATCATAAACAAGTGATCAAAATTAACATCACCAATAATGTGCAGATGTCACGTGCCTCCAGCTGTGATCTGAGGACATGACAGCACATACATATGCTCCACTGGTGATGCATAACCTGAACCTATCATGATGCACATCAGACAAACACTAATTAGGAACCAACTGTTCTATAAAATACTTAGTCTGTACGCTTCAAAAGTGTCAAGGTCAAGAAAGACTGAGGAACTGTTTCAGATTAAAAAAGGCAAAGAGGCTAAAGAGACATGACAACTAAGTGCAGTGTATGCTCCTAAACTGGATCTTGTAATGGGAAAACAATTACTATTGGAACAATGGATGAAATTCATTGTCAATAGATTAAAATGTTGTATCAATGTTAAATTTCTTGAATTTGATAACTGCACTGTGGTCATGTAAGAAAATAACCTCATTTATAAGAAATGTACACTGAAGTATTAAAGGGATAAAGGGGCATGATGTGTAAAATCTACTTTTAGATAGTTCAGAAAAATACTGTGGTGGGGAGGAGGGAGAGAGAGAAAGGAGACAAATGTAGGAAAATGTTAAAAATTGGAGAATCTGGGTTAAGAGTATATAAGAGTTCTTTGTATTATTCTTTTAACTTTTCTGTAAGTATGAAATCTTAGCTTATTAGGCACAAGTTTTTTTATTTATAGGAAATAACACACACAAAGTGTGAAGTTGCAAATTATAATGCACGTTCACATTTAAGTTAATCCTTAAGCAGGTATGTAAAATAATTTTTAAATATCTTCTAAGTTAGAAAATCCTTGTTTCTGAAATAAGTTTTTATATAAAGTCAAATCCTTGTGACTTAAGGATGGTTTTACAGTCTTAAGTGATTCTAGAAAGTGCTCTTGTTTCACTGTGGTCGCTTCCAGTCCATTTTCTTGCAGAGCCAGCAAGGCGGCCTATAAGAGACAAACAATAGGAAATAATAAATATGCTTCATTGTTATTTTATAATATATGGTAATACTTTAAAATCTGAACACAAAAATCTCAGTCTCACTTCATAGAATTTCAATATTCATGATGCTAGAAAACATTAAGCTAAAAAGTTAAAGTGATTAAAAGTCCTCTCAGTAGACCATCTTTTCTTCTACATTAAATTCTAGCCTTAATTGGTTGGGGGTTGGGGGGAAAGCAGACTGCAGAATAATATAGACATTGTGAGTGCATATATTTTAAAGATGAGATCAACTATACTCTGGTATAAAATAAAAATTTTTTAAATCAACTATATGCCAATAAAAAAAAAAATTAAGTTACAAAAAGAGAGACTATATTCCTGACCTCAGAGTAGGAGTTTTTAAACAGGAAACAGCACTGATCATAAAGGAACAGATCAACACATACTAGATGACCCACCAATTCTCTTTGTATATGAAATAGACATACACACACACACACGTATACCAATAGACGCATACAAGATTGTTCATAGCAGCATAACTCATAATAGCAAAAAAGTTGTAACACAAATGTTCAAAGATAAAATGCGTATATAAATGCAGCACATTCATATATTAGAATATTATAAGCAATGGAAATGAACAAACTACTGCTACACACAAAACAACAGATGAACTTCACAGACATAATCTTGAGTTAAAGAAGCAGACAGAAAAGCATACCGTATGGGTTCCATCTATATAAAGTGCAAAAGCAGGCAAAACTAATCTCCCCAGTGCTGGAAGTCAGGAGAGTGGTTCTCTTTTGGGATAGAGTGGGAAGGCCCACGGGAAGCTTCTGGAGAGGTGGTTATACAAGTGTGTTCACTTTATGTTAATTCAGTGCACCATATCCTTCTGATCTGTGCATTTTTCTGAATGTTATATTTAACACAAGTTTATAGAAAGGAAAAACCCAACAGTGGCTGCCTTTTTTGGCAGCCAACATAAAGACTAAATGCCTTAAAGTGACCTACAAGAACCTGTGTGATCTGGCCACTGTCCACTCCATCTCTTCAATAATGTCATTTCTCACCTCCAGTTGCTGCACATTTTATTCCTTCTGCCTCAAACACTCCGCTTCTCTCCCTTAGCCTAGCTAACTCTCTAATCATCCTTCCAGTTTCAATGTACACACACCCTCTCTCAGATAGCCTTCTCTGATGCCCCCAGGTCTGGACTGGTGTCCTTCCTAGGTACTCCCACAGCACCCTGAACTTCCCTGACTCACTACATGTTTTAATTCAGTATTACCTCTCTGCACCTCCCCCACTGCCCCATCAACCTGTAAGCTCTGAAGAGAAGGTAAGGGACCACAGTGGTCTTTTTCACCTCACATGGTGCCTCCCTTTCAGTAAATACTGCCAAGTGAATGAAGTTCTGAAAAAATGTATTGAACTATAGGTTTTCTCCATTAATTAACTTACTTCTTTGCAGAGGTTTCCAAGATCAGCTCCAGAGAAAAAACAGGTATCTGCTGCTACATTTTCTAAGGAAATATCAGGCCCCATTGGCATGTTTTTTGTACAGACTTTCAGAATAGAAAGCCTGCCCTGGAACAAAATAAAAAATAATATGTTTATAACCTTACAACATTTATGTCTGATACAATGCTGTATTAAAACATTTCAAGTTAGAGTTTTCTATCATATTACAGAGAAAGTATATATATTTCAGAAACAATAAGAAAGAATCACTTCTTCTCAAGAAGTAAGAAAGTAAATGTAACATCATGATACATTTTAATATTTTTATGATTAATTTAAAAAACAACCAACCACAGATATAATCTTTAAGAGACTTGATGAATCTCTCTTTTGGGTACAAACAGTCCCATCAGACATGGTTCAAAAGCAAATACATAAATTATCAGACACAATTTAAAAATAAAATAGATATAATTTTTTTTCCATCCCTTCAAAATCTGGTAAAAACCTAAGGAAGGAAAAAAATTCATTTTCTGTGTCTTTCACCACTCACTGCCAGTGGCTCTGGATGTGAAGGGCAACGGATTTACTGATTCTTTGGCTGTGGATACATTGTATAATCTCTGTAACCTCAGATTTCTCCACTGAAAAATAAGAATGCTGACCCAGATAACCTCCAAAACCCTTTAACACTTTAGGATTCCTCCCTTCTAGTTGCAAAATAATGTTGAGTAGACTCGATAAACTCAGTATTTTGAGTCTTCCACAAAAAGGAAATTACTACCTTGCTTTTAGGCTTATGTTTCTCTGAAAACAGGGCCAGAGAACCCAGCAAAAGCAGATGAAAATGATGATTTATGACGGGCCCAGATAAGGAAAAATGCAGAATTCAATATAGGACACATACCATGTACACCTACACCCAGTAAGGGATTCAATTCTGCCGTCTTCTTAGAGCTCAGACACTGATGTGTTGTTAGAAATGCACACAGAGTAAATGTGCACAATGATTACCTTTTCATCTGGAGGTGGAATATAAATAATCTTGTCTAATCTTCCAGGCCGTAACAAGGCATCATCTAACACATCAGGTCTATTTGTTGCTGCAACAATCATGACATTGCTATTAAAAACTTCCTGAAACTCTAGCTGAGGGAAAACATACAACACAAAGTAATGTCAATAAGTTGTTAATTATTAAATGTATTTTTTTAAAAATTACAAATCAGAAGGTCCATTTGTTTCTAAATAGGGGGATATTTTTTTCTTGGGACTAGAATGCTTACATTTCCTTTCCAGACCACCTTCTTAATATCAAGGTACCCCAGAAACAAATTATTATCAAAGAGTTACTCTGTGTACACAGTGAAGGGAGTGATCAATCCTGATGGGGCATCTCTCAGTGTGAGAACTGATGAAAAGCTTTACACCACAGCAGAGTACATCTATCTGTTGACCTAAATGCACCTGAGCCCCAGTGAATGATTACAACTTAAATGGACGACTTGAAAAGACAGAAGCATCTGACTAACACATGTATAGCTATGAAAAGTCTTGGCTCTCACGTTCTTGAAGAGGGAGATTTATTTTACCTCTTTGTTTTCTTTCCAAAGGCAGAAATATGACAATTAACATAAGCTGCATTTATATAAATCCTGAAGATAAGAAATATCTAAGAGCAACCAGAACAAGGCCTTACACATGCTAAGCATTCAAAATTGTTGAACTTTATTATCAGAGCAGTTCTCCAGTGATGTGATCTCTCAAAGCAATGAGTTCCCTATATCTGCAAGTATTTTAGCAGAGGCTGGGTAAACACCAGTCAGAGGCTATACAAGGAAATCCTGCATGATGAGGAGATCTGATTAGAAAACCTGATGGGTCCCATCAAATTGTAGTGGCATATGTTCCTAAGGTGCTGTTAAGACTCTCTTTCCATGGAACAATTTAAAAAATGGGAAACAAGTAAGAACAAGAAAAAAATAAAAGAAAAAAAATTATCTGTCAGGAATTACTTAAGGATACCAAACTCTATCTGGAGAAGGCTCAGAAGAGAGGAAGAGGATTTCCAAGGTCACTTTAACTTTGTTATAACCAAGGAAACCCACTCCTTAAGAAAACTGAAAATTTTCAATTACTGATCATTATTTCCAATGATCAGTAACCCAAACATGCGTTATGTTTCATTTCACATAAACAATTTTAGAAAGGGATGAACACTAGTTTTTCAGGGTATAAAAATAAGAAGAAACTCCCTTCTCCACTAGCAATAGGTAGTTATGTTTCTAATCTTAGGAAAAAATTCACATTCATATATATCTAAGATAATTTATTATAAAATTTGCCTCACCTTTCCCAGGTAAATCACTATTTTACCAGCTCTGTAAAAGTCCTAAGAGTCACACTGAAATTATATAATTCTATGAGATGAATCCAGCATAGGGAAAGCTAGTGCAGATGCATTCTACTTAATGCTGGCCTGGATTTTTGGTGTATTCTGGCTAATAAATACCTCTTCGTTTTTTTCCAGCTCCTTGTATTTACCATGTTGATCTGATTTACTTCCTCTTCTCTCTATAGTCTTCAATCCAACACCATCTAATTCATTTAGGAGAACAGAAAGAACACGTTCTTGAACATTACATCCTGTTCTGCTGATTGATCGAGAGCCCAAGATTGAATCAATTTCATCCAAAAACACAATTGCTGGAGTATTTGCTCTTGCTTGTCGAAATACCTTTTGTTCGAAAAACGGAAATATTTAAAAGCTATACATCATGCCTTATTCATATGAATATGTTTTCTGCATTACTCTGTATTTATAATTTTAAAATATAAAAAGAAGGGAAAGATTCTAAATGTCTAAGAACCAGGGAATGAATAAATAAGGAATAACAGTATTATATGGGGGTTAAAATCATATTTTCAAAGAATATTTAATATTATTGAATTTTAAAAGTGATAATATTAAGTTAAAAAATCACAGATATATATTACCATCCACCCATTCCCTGCCCAAGGAAACTGAAAAGCAAAGGAAATTCACCAAAATGTTAACAGTAGGTAGAGGAATTATGGAGGATTTCTTATTTACACTTTTCTATATTTTCTATACACAATCAGGTATAACTTTCCTAATAGGAAAAAAAGCCAGTTATATTTAAAAAAATAAGGTTTATCCTTAAGGCATGAAACAAAAATTCAAAAGTAAACTTAACTGCATGAGGGAAAATAAAAAAACAAACCTGAGACAAGATTTTTTCTGAATCTCCAACAAAAGGTGAAAAGAGATCAGCTCCGCTCACTGAAACAAAAGAGCAATGACAGCTCGTGGCCAGGGCCCTCACCAGGGTGGTTTTAGCACACCCAGGGGGACCATACAGGAGAACTCCCTTTGGCTCTGTCAGGCCCATCCTAACAAATTCCCGAGGAAATTTCAGAGGCCATTCAATGCTCTAAAAGTACACAAAAAGAGACAGGACACAAAAAGAGAGAGTTGTTTTAGTATAATGATGAACATCAAAAAATTCAGTAAATTCATGCGTTCAACAACCCTCAGGTACCTGCTATGAGCTGGAAATGTGGTCCGATCTCCACACAGCAGCCAGTGACCTTATGACCTAAGTGAGGTCACATCACTTCCTGCTTAAAATCTTTCCATGACTTCTCATCAGAATTAGAATAAAATCCAAATCCAAACTCCTAACTTACCACTGCTTACAAGGCCTCACATAACCCATCGCCCAAACACTCCAGTTTGTTCCCATCTCATGGCCTTTACCTGCTAGTCTCTCTCTGCCTGAACACTCCCTTAAGATCTTTGTGTGCTATCCCTCATCATACATGTCTCCACTCATATGTCATTTCCTTGGAGAGGTCTTCCCTAACCACTGTAGTTAAAGCAGATCCTCCTCCTCCTAGGCAGTCTACGCTACTACCCATCTTTGGAGCACTTATTCAGTTGCTGTCTGAAACTACTATTTTTCCATGATGAGTTAGTCATTCTGCTCCTGCTAGAATGTAAGCGAAGTTCACCTCTAAATCCCCATCACCTAGAGTGACACCTTCACAAAGTAGGCACTAATAATAGTAAGTAAATCCTCACTACCTCTGAGGTAGATGGTTCTGTTATCATCATAACTTCACAGATGCAGAAACTCGGGCTAAAAAAGTGAAGTAACCCGCCCAGATCTTATCTTACTGCTAGCGAGGCAGCAGAACTAAGACTAAACCCAGACAGTGTAGAGCAAGAGCACAAGCTCTTAACTACTGATATATTGCCTCTACAGAAAGGGATAGACAAGACCCCTGTACCTAGAAACTCCTATTTTAGTTGGGGAGACAGGCTTGTAAACTAACAAGCAGACCAGAGAAGGGCATTCCACAGACAAGGAACAATATATACAGAGACACATGAAAGCATCCAATTCATCTCCCAACAGTAAGCAGGAACAGAGGGGAGGATGAGGGAGGCAAGACGCGATAGAGCTGAAGTGGAAGTAGGATTCAGATCACATTGGGCCTTGACAGTTTTAGTCAACAATGAGGAAGCAGTATAGAGAATGGATAGAAGGAAATGAAACTAGAGGGAGGGAGACCACTTAGCAGTCTCTTGCAAGGATTCAGACTACAAAAATAATAAGGCTTGATGTGTCACAGGCAGCAGAGGTGGTGTGGGAGGGATGTATATGAAACATAAAATGTAACTGTATTATACGCAGGGGAAATCCAGAGGGGAAGTTACGTGATGTATGACATGACTCCATGCATTCAGAAGACAGGTTTCTGAGTGAGGGGATGGGGTGACTGGCTGCATTCACTGAGGGAGGGAATCCAGGTGTAGAGGTGGAACTGATTAGCTGAACTTTGGACATGCTGAGTTTGAGACCCCTGGAAGTTATCCAGTAGGCAGGCATTTAAGTAGTTCTAATGATCAAAAGAACTATCTGTGCTGGATATAAAGATTTCTGAGTTAGCATTTTTCAGGGGACAGCTGAGGCCTGGGACATTGAGGAGATCAAAGGCTCACTCAGAAAATGCAAAAAGAAAACTCTCAGGAGCTTGGAGAACTAACATTTAAGGTAGGGGAGACGAGTGCTCAGAAAGGCAGGAAAGCTTAATATTCAGAGCTAAAGAAACAGTGTTTCTAACAGGAAGGTGTTACTCATCTCCCACATGTATTTTGTGAAGATTAAATGAGACAAAGCATGTAAAAAATTAGGGGGACTTCCGTGGTGGCGCAGTGGATAGGAGTCTGCCTGCCAATGCAGGGGACACAGGTTTGATCCCTGGTCAGGGAAGATCCCACATGCTGCAGAGCAACTAGGCCCATGAGCCACAACTACTGAGCCTGCACTCTAGAGCCCGCAAGCCACTATTACTGAGCCCGTGTGCCACAACTGCTGAGGCCCACAAGCCTGGAGCCCGTGCACCACAACGAGAGGCCACCGCAGTGAGAAGCCTGCATACCGCAATGAAGAGTGGCCCCCGCTCACTGCAACGAGAGAAAGCCCACATGCAGCAACGAAGTCCCAACGCAGCCAAAAATAAATAAATAAATAAATAAATAATTAGGGCATATTATAAACGTGCTTATCCATGGACACAAGGATTCCAGGGTTCACTGTAGATATAGCTTCCAGTTAAGACAAATAAATTATAATTGATACTTATAAATCAGTCTTGTGTGTGTGCAATTAAGAAACCTACTTCCTTATGGCAGGATCACCCAAAGGGGTATTGGCAAAATCAACTGCTGAACCTGCAATGCAGGTAAGAAGGGCTGAAGAGCTGTGTCCCTCAACAGCCACTGTGAGAACCAGTATCAAGTAGCCACCCAGGCCATACTGACTGTTTATTATAATTTTGTGTTTTTACCAGTCCCAGGGCAAACTCAGGCCTATGAACAAAGAATCTGTATTTGTATAGCCCATGAACTAATAAGAATCGTTTTTACATTTCCAAATGCTCAATAAATAAATAAATAAATAAACAATTCAGGGCTTCCCTGGTGGCGCAGTGGTTGAGAATCTGCCTGCCAATGCAGGGGACATGGGTTCGAGCCCTGGTCTGGGAAGATCCCACATGCCACGGAGCAACTGGGCCCGTGAGCCACAACTACTGAGCTTGCGCGTCTGGAGCCTGTGTTCTGCAACACGAGAGGCCGCAACAGTAAGAGGCCCGCGCACCGCAATGAAGAGTGGCCCCCGCTCGCCGCAACTAGAGAAAGCCCTCGCACAGAAACGAAGACCCAACACAGCCAAAAATAAATAAATAAAATTTTTTTAAAAATTCAAAAGAATACTATTTTGTGACGTGAAAATTATATGACTTCGGTGTCCATAAATAAAGTTCCATCAGAACACAGATACTCATTACATACTGTCTATGACTGTTTTCGTGCTACAATGGCAGGGTTGAGTGGTTGCAACAGAGACCACAAAGCCTAAAATATTTACTCTGGCCCTCTACAGAAAAGAGTTTACTAACCCCGGTCTAAATTATAAACTCTTTAGAGCAAAAAGCAAACAAAAAGAGGGTGAGGCAGGAAAGTATGAAAAATAATATTTGATGCCTATAGAGTCCGGTTAAATAAGGATTGAAAATCCACCATTAGATCTAGATGTTAGGATCGCATTAGTGATGACGGCAAGAAGTTTCAGTGCAGCTTGTTTTCACCATAAAGCATTACACTTAGACTGTTATATTCTACTGGCTTAAGCAGATTCTCTATCTCACCTGTTTTAACTTCAGTTTTACATCTTCAAGGCCACCAATCTGCTCCCAGCCAACAGGCTTGATGTCCATCAGTCCAATGACACTTCGAAATGATGAGGGCTGGATCTTTTTAAAAGCTTCAAGGAAGTCTGTTTCATCAATCATTGGATTGTCCTGGTTCTGAAGAAATCCACCCCAAAAAGCAAAATCAAACCAAAAATCAGGTGGGCCTTTTTTGTGGTACACAAACACAATTACTTTTTAATTGTAAATCCTCTTTTGAATTTATACATCTATTTTGTTATCACTATAAAGAAATTTGTAACACATGGTATAAAAAAATTAAATGTCTCCCCCTCAACTCCACCAATATTCATCCCCAGAGAATGTCAACAGTTTCCTGTGTATTCTTCCAGTGTTTTATGACATACGTATATGCTTTCAAAAAGATACACAAATGTGACCATACCATACATATTAATTTGTACTTTTTCATTTATCTTAGAAATCTTTTCACGTCAACTAATACAGCTCTACCTCATTCTTTTTGACAACTGCATATTGTATGAGTATTTTAACGACATCCTTCTGTTGAATGTAGGTTTCCAGTCTTTTGTTATTAAAAACAAAGCAGCAACTGAAAGTCCTTGTGCACATGCTCAAGTATTTTATATAATAATTTCCTTAAAGTAGAATTATTGTGCTTAAGAGTATGTACACTTACAATTTTCACAGCTACTACTAAACTGTCCTCAAAGCTGCACCAATATATGAAGCTGTTCTCCCCACACCTCTCCAACAATGGACATTACCAAACCTTAAATTTCGGCCAGTATGAGAGAGGAAATGGTGCTCACTATTGTGTTAATTAAATTTCTTTAATCAAGAGTGAGGTAGAGGAAAATAATGGAATTAGAAAATCAATTTTGCAACCATCACAGTAAAGGCTGTTTAGGGCAAGAATCAATGGATGCTAATCTAGGGGAGGGAAAGTTTGATGAGGAACAGTATGTCTGCATTGTCTCAGAGCATTTCCTCACAGATTTCTTATTAGTTGCAAAGGGAAAAATAGCAGCTATACAGTAAATAAACTGGACAAAACCTTGACTGATTGATCACATCAGTCACCATTAGGGACATCACCAATGAGGGGCAGGTGGACGTATTGTGCCTTCACATGTGACATCATAAGAAGGACACACTATCACTTATGTAGTATCCCCAATGGGAATGCATAACCTGAATCTGACTATGAAGAAACAGACAAACCCAAACTGACAGAAGTTCTATAAAATCACTGACCTGCATCCTTGAAAAACGTCAATGTCAAATGTCGCACACACACCAAAAAAGTGCTAAGGAAGCGTTCAAGATAAAAAGAAACAAAAAACTAAACACAATACATTATCCTGGACTAGATCCTGTACTGGAGGAAAAGAATGCTACAAAAATGGATACAGTTAGCAAAATTAGAATAGGAACTATAAATCTGACAACATTTTGATCAATGTTAAATTTCCTGAATATAATGAGATTATACATACTTTTTCATAGGAAATGGACATTAAAATATTAAGGGATAATGGGTTAAGATGCATGCAACCCCTTCTCAAATGATTCAGAAAAAAACAATGTGTATACCTAGGCAGTTGACCCTTGAACAACATGGGAGTTAATCCTCGTTTAAGTAGAGGTGGCCCCCCATATCTGCCGTTCCCCACGTCTGTGTGGATTCAACCAACCCCAGACCGTGCAGTACTTATAGTATTTACTATTGAAAAATATCCACGTATCAAGTGGACTGGTGCAGTTCAAACCTGTGTTGTTCAAAGGTCAGCTGTACAGAGAGAAGAAGAGAAAAGAGAGAATGATAAAGCTAATTTGGCAAAATGTTAAAAACTGGTGAATTTGGATAAAGGATTTAGCAGGAGTTCTCTATCTCAGAACTCTCCCTGAAGTTTTAATTATTTCAAAATAATAAGTTTTTAAAAAAGAAAAAGAACCAAAAGATTAATTTTTAAAGGAAGTTGAGGATTTTTCATGTGTATAAGCCATTTGTAATCCTTTTACTGTCAACTACCAGTTCATATCTTGCTACCCATTTTCTCTTGGATAGTTGGTCTTTTCTTATTGCTTTGTGAGAGTTCTTTCTACACCAAGGAAATTGGGCTTTTGTCATGGGCTGCAAGTATTTTTCCCAGTCTTTCTCATGTCTTGCCTTTGCTTATAGTATTGTTTGTTTGTTTTGATTTTGAACTTGTCATCTTTCTTTTTTTTTTTAATAGTATTGTTTTGCCATTCTAAAATGGCCAAATCAGTAAATCATTTCCTTTCTGGCTATTAAAAACTTATATTTCTATTTGTAATATCTGTATTATATTTAAGTATTTGTCCTCATACATCAAATTCTGAACATTCAGTTATCCCGAAATTCCCATTTTCAATAACAAACTATTTTATCCCACTTATGAAAGATTAAATAAGTGAATATGTATATGTGGAGCTTTTCTGAACAGTTTTCCTAAAAAATGTCAATAATTATAATCTCTGGGAGGTGAGATTTCAGACAATTTTTACTTTCTTTATAATTTTTATCTTGTTTAATTTCTCACAAATAATGTTATGAAATAGTTTTTTGAAATAGTGCTTTTTTTTTTTAACTAGTTAGCAGTATTAGATATTGGGTAACTGAATACTAATTAATTTTTAGGTAACACCAACTGACATTTGAAAATCCCATTTACACTTGCAGATTACTTGTGTATACACTATTCATTTGATTTTCATAATCCTTTCAGGCAGATAAAAATCCTTTCCCCTCTATGTGTATATGTGTGTGTGTTAAACTGTCTTTCTAACCCTTTAATAGGCATACTTGACAAAAAGATGAACAAACTGTGATGTGCCCTTGTCTGCCCTGGCACAGATAGAGGCAGCAGCAGCCCCTCAGCTGCCTGGGGAGGGAAAGAAGAAAAAGATGGAGCCAGTACCTTCCCAGAAGCCTCTGCCCCTTCTTCCTTTTTGCCTTTCTTTCTTCCACTTCCCCTGGCTGTTTATGAACTGAGCCATCACCTGTGGTAACTATGCCTGGGCAGGCCCCTCCTGAAGTAGCAGTGGGCTCCACCCTAGGACGGCTGCAGCTGGATGGTCCACCTAAGCCAACGTGCTTAAGGTCAAACCTGGAACTTCAAAGCAGAGGGAATTCTAAATGTAAACCTCCTTTCCCACACCGTGGTGTTCTTGTCTTCCCCTCAAGAGGCATATATCCTCAAATCTTCACACGTGGGACTTGTCATTAAATCTTCAAGCAGCTTTGGTTCTAAACTGAAAAGATGAGGACTTACAAGTTCACATAACTCCTTCCCCACCTTTGGTGTAAGAGTAAAAATAAAGGAAAAGAAAATGAGGAAGGATATAAATGACCTAGGTAAAAAGGTTTTCAAAATTTAGGATGATAAATCATCCTTTTATAGCTTAAACAAACTCGAATTAGGTTTTAAAAAATTATAAGGTCAAAGAACAATTTTAAGGTTACAAGAGAATCCTCAGCATGCTGAAAATAATTTTTTTCAGAAGGGGTTTAGGGATTCAGGTTGACATTACATAAAAGTGAACAGATTTTCCAATCTATAGTGTTGAAAACTACTATATTTAAGATAATATCCTAACATTTTTAAGAAAAGCAGTCATGAATTAAGGATTTGAATGTCAAAGATGAATTTAAATAAAATCCTAAGCACCTAATCGTCTCCTGAGTTAGAAAAGCTTATTTTCCCTTCAAGATGCTTATTAACAACAAAGGGAAAAAATAGTATCTTGAAAATGGAGAAATCTCAGAGATACCACCTTATCCAAGAAATCAAAGTTAATTTCACCAGTAATAGGACAAAGATATATCATTTGCTACCTAACAGATGCAATGAGAAGAACACAGTATTATTTCTGTGATATTTCTGCCAAAAATGCAAAACCTGAATCAAATCATGAGAAAACATCAGTCAAACCCAAACTTAGGAATATTCTATAGAATAACTGAACTGTATTTTTAAAAAATTAAAGTTGTAAAAGAAAGACTGAAGAATGTTTCTAGATTAAAGATTAAGCAGCCATGACAGCTAAATGCAAGGTGTAATCCTGGATTAAAAAATATATATTTTTTTCCTTTTAAAATTTTTGCTACAAAGGAAATTAGTGGGACAAATGGTGAGATTTGGTTAAGGTCTATATAGATTAGGTAGAAGTATCATGTCAGTGTTAATTTCCTCATCTTGATAATTGTACTGTGGTTTTAAAGTCCTTGTTTTTAGGAAATATACACTTAAATTTTCAGTGCTAAAGGGGCATCATGGCTGCATTTGAGAGTATGAGTATATATATATATATATATATATATATATACACACACACACACACACACATAAACATTCATACACATGAAGAGAGTATGATAAAGCAAAAGTGATAAAATGTTACATTTGACGAATCTGTGTGAAGGATATACAAAAATTCTTTGTACTATTTTTGCAACTTTTCTCTAAGTCTGAAATAGATTCAAAATAAAACAAAAATTAAAAAGATATAGGTTTACTTCTTCTGGGGTTACACTGTCTTTTTCCTGACTGCTCTGGGCTTCAGCACTAAAGAGTTACTATGGGAGTGGGGGAAAACACTCTGGGCAAACCCGAAGAACTCAGCTCTCCGTCCCTACTTTCAGTCATATACTATTTCTATGGAGTTCAGTTGTAAAACTATATGTAAGAGGACTTCCCCGGTGGTGCAGTGGTTAAGAATGTGCCTGCCAATGCAGGGGACACGGGTTCGAGCCCTGGTCTGGGAAGATCCCACATGCTGCGGAGCAACTAAGCCCGTGTGCCACAACTACTGAGTCTGCATGCCACAACTACTGAGCCTGTGAGCCACAACTACTGAGCCCATGCTCCACAACTACTGAAGCCTGCACGCCTGGAGCCCACGCTCTGAAACAAGAGAAGCCACCACAGTGAGAACTCCGCGCACCGCAACGAAGAGTAGCCCCGCTCACCGCAACTAGAGAAAGCTCGCGCGCAGCAACAAAGACCCAACGCAGCCAAAAATAAATAAATAAATAAATTTATTTAAAAAAAAAAAAATGTAAGAAACAGCTGTCGAAGGTATCAAAAGTTTGAAGAAAATGTACTTACCACTTTTTTAAATCTCCAAATTAACTTGTTATGTTAATAAAAGGGTTCACATAGAAGGTCATAAATCAATCCTTCTTACCTTCTCACTATGAAGCAGAGCGTGCATGGCAGCCTCCCTACAGAGTGCAGTCAGGTCTGCACCAACATAGCCAACCGTCATTTCTGCAAGGAGGCTCAAATCGACTTGACTGGAGATGGGCATCTTTGAGGTAATCACTTGTAGAATCGCCTTTCTTTGTCTAAGTGTGGGAGTTCCAATGACAATCTATGTGCAAAGCAAGGAAAGAAAAAGTTTACAGCTTAAAATATTATTTTTTTAATCCTCACAAACATGTATAATAATTTAGCGAACAAATTTGGAACTATTACTGGGTACTCTTAAGCATACCTTAGATTCTGAATACATGAAAATCTTTATCTTCCAGAGGAGTAACACTGGCTAGAAAGTTGCACAGTTAAAATTACATATGTCGTTTAATAAGTTTTTGTTATTTTTGAGAACCTACCATGTTCTAGGAGCCAGTAAACTAGATAGTCTATGTCCCTGCTCTTATGGAGCTTATTCAGGACAGGTACTACATGGTGTGAGGAAGAAATCCACTCAAGTTCTAAACAGATTATGCTAAAGGGGGCAATTATCACCTGTCTCTTTAGAAACTTACCACAAAGTTCAAACATCATTTAAATAATCACTATTCAAACTATTTAGTAGAAATCAAGAATCAATTTAGGACTGAAGTTTATAAAATAGGACAGCTTTGAATATTCAACCTTCCTGGCAACTCAGGGAGCAATTGTGGGATAGGAGGCTGGCGTTCGAACAAGGAATGAATAAATCTAGAAGAGTTAAATGTCTGCTCTGATTTAGTCCTTCCCTGCCTTCCCCCTTATTTCAATACATTTGTTTCTTGAGGCTATCCTACTTTAAATTCTCCTTCCAGATTCGTAAGAGTTTAACATGCTTGTAGCAGTCCCAGTTCCCTTAAAAACTAAACTACTGATTATAGTACTCCTCATTCTCAGGACCTGCACAACTCATCCCTAACGGCCCCCTTGCTTCTCAGAACAATTTGACTCTGGAGGGGGAAAGGGTCCTGGCTCGCAGATCATTTGTGGACCAGAGAATGGGTTCTCTGCTTTACAGAGCCCCTCTCCAGCTTCACTGACTTCCAAACCTAAGTGGCAAACGCCTCGGGGCAGCCAACCAGGGCCAGAAGAGGCCGGGGTTCCAGGAGGCAATGAGCTAGCTGGCTGAGCCTATTTACCTCTCGGTCAAATCTCCCAGGTCTACGCAGCGCTGGGTCTAGTGCGTCCGGCCGGTTGGTGGCTCCCACAACCACCACCTCCCGGCCCCCACTGATGCCGTCTAGCAGCGTCAACACCTGGGCCACCACGCGGCTCTCGGGGGCTTGGTGTGGGCCGCCCCGCCGGGGACACAGGGCGTCCACCTCGTCCAGGAAGAGAAGGGTGGGCCTGCGGCTGGCCAGCTCCTGCGCGCGCTGGAAGACCCGCCGCACGTTCTCCTCGGTCTCCCCGGGCCGGGAGCCCTGCAGCGTGGGGGCACTCACGGCCAGCAGCTCCGCGCCCGCCTTTCGGGCCACGGCCCGCACTAGCTGGGTCTTGCCGACTCCGGGGGGGCCAGCCAGGAGCACCCCGCGTGGCACTTCTAGCCCCAGCGAGGCCAAGGCGCGGGGGTAGCTGAGCGGCAAGTCGAGGAGCTCCCGCAGCGAGTCGGCCGCCTCGGAAAGGCCCCCCAGGGGCACCTCGGGCTGCGGCTCCTCTTCCGACGGAGGTAGCCCGCTCAGACTGATGTGGGTGCGAGGGGTGACCAGCCCGGCCGGATTCGGGTTGGGTGCCCCGCTGACGATGTGCAGGGCGGCCACCGGGCCGGGAGCGCCCGGAGGAGCGGCCACCACGTGGCCCAGAGAGACCGGACGGTTCCTCAGCAGCTCCTGCGCCGCCTCCAGCACCGCGGCTGGATTTGGGGCACCAGACACGCCCGCCAGCTCCCGCAACACCGGCCACACGGCGAGGAGCCGAAGGGGCGGGCAGGGCACTAACCGGAGTCGGCTCAGGTTCAGACTCCCCCGGGACCCCGGCGCCCCCACTGCCGCCCCCGGGCTCGCGCACTGCGGATCCAGTTGCACAAAGCCGTCCGCTCCATCCCGCCGCGGCCAGGCGGTGCAGAGGCAGGAGCCGCCGTCAGGCAGCGAGATCTCCACCGCTGAGCCCAGGTGCGCGCCTAAGGCGCGGAGGGCCGCCGGGCCCAGGCGACAGCGCTGGGTGCCCCGGTCCCTAGCGTCTACGGGTAGCAGCTTTAAGAGCGGCCCTTCTGGAAAGGGGCCTGAGTCCGGAGCCATTACTCACGGAAGACGCAAGGCCCAGGAAAGTGGGGTAAGAATTCCACCCGGGCCAGAAAGACTGGTACACAGAGCTCCTCTGCCGGAAGCACGTGATGCGCATGCGCCAGGGATCAGTTGCCGTTCCCTTACAGGAGGCAGAAAGGACCAATCGGAAAGTTAGACGAAGTTAAACGCTCGGACTCTCGGGGCTAGTTTGCTGTGGTGCTGGGTTTGATGAACTCCGGTCGTCCTTTCCATAGCTTTACGAACAAGGCCTTAGTCATGGGTGTCTGGGAGGCAGCGTAAGCTACCTTTACTAGGTCATTAAGCATGTACCTTGGTGGTTTGGGGAGTCGCCACATAGCACTCTCTTTCCCTGGCTCCCGGACTCGAGCATCACCATCTGCGCTTTTGGAGCCTAGAGATTTTGCTATTTTGTGAAAAAACCTCGACAGTCCTCAGGGGCCCAGTATTTTGCCTTTTTTTTTTTTTTTGCGGTACGCGGGCCTCTCACCGTTGCGGCCTCTCCCGCTGCAGAGCAACAGGCTCCGGACGCGCAGGCTCAGCGGCCACGGCCCACGGGCGCAGCCGCTCCGCGGCATGTGGGATCTTCCCGGACTGGGGCACGAACCCGCGTCCCCTGCATCGGCAGGCGGACTCCCAACCACTGCGCCACCAGGGAAGCCCAGGGGCACAGTATTTTGGAGTGCTCTGGTGCTAATGTCTTAGGTGACTTGGAGTGGATGAGAAATACAGCCTTGGCACCTTCGATAACCTGGGTTCCAACCTGTTTGTAAAGTCCATGCATGTCCTTCGTATACAAAAGAATCAGCCGAGCAAAAGAGAATCACAGTGTAGCATTTTAAATCCCTTGAAGAAGGGAAAGAAGGAAAACCAGGCCACCTGACGTAGTTGTGGCACACCAGTACATTCTGTTCATATTCCTGACTTCTCCTTTGAATGTTCTTTGACAACAACTTAATCATAACCTCTTCTGTTCATGTGATTAAGTCCTTATTGTCTATCTGGGGCACAACAGTACTAAGTCCTGTATTAGAGGCAATGCCTGTCTACATTATTAAGACCTCCACCTAATATTCGCTTTCCACCTCTCCCCTCCCTTCCCCACCGGGAATTACTCTTTCCTCCTATCCTTTTAAATTCTACTCATCAAAAAGAGCTATAGGGCTTCCCTGGTGGCCCAGTGGTTGAGAGTCCGCCTGCCCGGTCCGGGAAGATCCCACATGCCGCGAAGCGGCTGGGCCCGTGAGCCATGGCTGCTGAGCCTGCGCGTCCGGAGCCTGTGCTCCGCAACGGGAGAGGCCACAACAGAGAGAGGCCAGCGTACCGCAAAAAAAAAAAAAAAAAAAAAAAAAAGAGAGCTACAAATATTCAAAGTCAAGATAATATGCCTTGTTTTTTATCCTCACATCTTTCTACCTCTGTTTTTCCCACTTTCACTGAAAACCAAATTTATGTGATTACAAAATTGAGATTGCAGACGGAATGCTTAAGTCACTGGGGTTTGAGTGCTTTTTCTTCCTACTTATGCAAATAATCAGCTGCAGACTCTATAGTGATCTCTTCTCAATGGAAAGTACTGTCAGATCTGGGATCTTATGACTAGTGCCCATTCCTGGCCTCACTCTATCCAAACCTCAGGGAAGACAGTATGACTAACTTCTGGAGTCCACAGTCACTTATCAGATCTTTGCTGTATGTTTCCAACTACTGTGCTGGAACAACGTAAAAGGAACTAGAAAACAGCATACTAGGAGGAAGTCCTGAAATGGGTAAATCACCCATTACATCCTGTTTGCTTCTTTCTCTTAATCGTATTGCTTTCTATTCTCTTTGGAGAACAATGACTCTAAACTCAGACTTTTCAAGAACAGCTTTGTATTTTCTGAAATAAAAAGCCAATGTTTTTTTTTTTGCAGCAACACGGATGGACCTAGAGATTATCATACTAAATCAGAGAGAGAAAGATAAATATCATATGATATCTCTTTTACGTGGAATCTAAAAAAAGGGTACAAATGAACTTATTTACAAAACAGAAATAGAGTCCCAGTTGGAGAAAACAAACTTATGGTTACCAAAGGTGAAAGCGGGGGGAGGGGAATAAATTAGGAGATTGTGATTAGCATATACACACTACTATATATAAAAGAGATATCTAATAAGGACCTACTGCACAGCACAGGGAACCCTACTCAATATTCTGTAATAACCTATATGGGAAAAGAATCGAAAAAAGAATGGATATGTGTGTATGCACAACTGATTCACTTTGCTGTACACCTGAAACTAACACAACATTGTAAATCAACTGTAGTTCAATAAATTTTTTTAAAAGCCAATGTTTTTACCTCTGAAGATGTGAACAAAATGCCCATTAAGTTATTCAATTATGATACCTCTACCTCACAGAGGTTCTTTTATTCTGGTACCAAGAAGCTTTGGGGATCCAAAAAAGGGAAAGAAGACAGGACATGATAACTGTCCTAAATATGCAAATGGCTGTCATATTAAAGAGTTGGCAGATTTATGTAATCTATAATGCAGAACTGGCTAGGAAGTGAAAGTTTAATGGAGTGAACACAAGAGTCTGCCTCCTCATGTGGTCATGTGCAAGAAGTAGGAGACATAGCCAAGGGGCATAACCAAAGCCAATATAGGGAAGCAAATAAAGTTAAATCACTCTTAGAATTTTCTGAATTTGGTTTAAAACAGATGTATAGGCTGTAATATTAGGGATATGATATGAAGGGAACCACATGTTGCTTTGGGTTGGTCTGAAAGGTTGACTTTATACAAGGTCAAGCTAGAACTCTCTGACCTTGTAGGACCCATATACCAAGAAAATAGTCACTTCTCTCTATCCCTAAAAGGTTGAATTCTCACCTTAGGTTGCAAACAAAAGCAAACAGAAATCCTGTTCCTGGACCTCCAGCTATTATTCACACATTCTCAGCAGAACTATAACTGGCTTTTCTAGTCAGCCAGTGAAATCCACTGTGTCCCTTTAGGTCAGACCATTTGAAACACTATTATTTCAACTACCTTAATAGCCACATTATCATACTATTCAATCACATAGTTTTCTTCTTGTGGGAAACCACTCAGGAGTTGTGTGGTCCTTTTGCTTGTTTTTAATATGACCCAAAATTTGATGATTCTACGAACTGAAGAGTACCAATTAAAGCACCAAAGTTTGAACCACTAGAGGGAGTCCAGAACCAGATAAGCCCTAAGGCTGTAAAATTTGAGTTTGAAGTGTTCTCAACTGTGGTTCTAGGTTTTCCCAAGATTCACACCCAGGTGTATGAAACAATCTGTTGACTATATAGTTACTTATTTTCACATAATTTCTACATGCCTCGGGCCATGTATAACTCACTTCTCACATTGTTCACATTATCCTCGGTACTGAATACTTCATTTGTCCTTTGAAATGAAGGTCACTGTTTCCCTCCCACGTCCAAAAGATGTGTGGGAGTGGTCATGAATGCTTAGGCATTTTTCAAAGTTTTCTTTGGGAAACTTCTTTCCATGTTTCTCTGCTACTCCCAGACCCTCAAACTTTTCTGACTTCAAGCAGACTCAATATGTTTCATTGCCATGAAACAGTGTCTGACCTGCTTTGGTGCCACTCGGATGGATTCTAGGCAAACATACCACCTCCAGACAGAATTCATCAATTCTTCCTTTGGCTTTCCTCAGCATGTAACCTGCACCCCTTTCATTTTTATTTTTATTATTAATTTATTTTTTTGCAGTACGCAGGCCTCTCACTGTTGTGGCCTCTCCCGTTGCAGAGCACAGGCTCCGGACGCGCAGGTTCAGCGACCATGGCTCACGGGCCCAGCCGCTCCGCGGCATGTGGGATCCTCCCGAACCGGGGCACGAACCCGTGTCCCCTGCATCTGCAGGCGGACTCTCAACCACTGCGCCACCAGGGAAGCCCTGCACCCCTTTTAGTACATGGCTTCATTATGCCTTGAATGAGCTAGTTGTTTTCCTCCCTGTCTTCCCTCTACTCCCTTCTTATTTTAAGAGTTGACACTGTGTTATCTTTAATCTTTCATTCTACCTTTTCTCAACAGGGCCTAACTACTTGCTGTATGATCTTTAGCAATCCATTTAACCTTTCTGAGCCTGATTCTTGTAATCTACAAAATGGATTATTATGAGGATTAAGTGAGATAATATTATGTTTTAAATTGAAGTATAGTTGATTTAGAATATTAGTTTCAGGTGTACAACATAGTGATTCAATATTTTTATTGATTATACTGCATGAGATTCTATTATCTTAATTGTAATGATTATTGTCCACCTTATAAGGACATTATGAGATAATGTATAAAAATTTCTTTTGAAAAGTAGAAAACTCTATTGGTATGTAATATAAGGCTCTACTAAACAGTAATAGCTATATTTAGAGGGTGCCAGCCACAGTTCTAAGTGCTTTACATGTGTGATCTCATTTAATCCTCCCAATAACCTTGGGAGATTGGGATTATTACTTCTAATTTACAGATGAAGGAACTGAGGCACAGAAAGGCTAAGTAACTTCCCCAAGGTCACACAGTTAGTAAGTGGCAGAGGTAGGATTCAAAACTAGCTCTGTGGTTCCCACTCTGAACCACTACACTATGTTATGCTACAATCAAATTTCAGTTTACCAGCTAGGTTCACTTGTTACTTATTAGTTATGTGACCTTAGGCAAAGCTTAAAATTCTAAACCTAATTTTAATCATTTGTGAAATTGATAAAAGTAATTCCTATCTCACAGATTTACTCAACAAATATCTATTAAACTCCTCCTGTTTGCTATATGCTGGGCATATTGCAATATCACGTTGATTATATTCACATAAAACACTTGGCATACTGCCAGGCACATGGTAAGTGGCCAATGTTAATTATTGTTTTAATTAATAACAATAAGCCAATAACTTCTCTGACACGTTTCCTATTACTCAGCTAGAGATTATGTTCTGATCATCACCATATTGTCATTTCTACTGTTCCCTTAATTCTATTTGAAATATTTTTGTGGCACTGTTCTGTAGGATATTGCCTTGCTATCATAGCAAAAACAAACAAAACAAAACAGCAATTCAAGTATCTCTCAGGGCTAAACAGAGAAAGTGCTTTAAACGGCTACTTTCTGATACATAGCTAAGGCTGGGTGAGGCACGCACAATATGCTTACTACCAAGGAACATGAAGTATTGGGGTGGCCAAAAAGTTCGTTCTGTAACATCTTACAGAAAAACTCGCACAAACTTTTTGGCCAACCCAATATATTTGATGAATGTGAAGCTGTGAGGATCACCAAATATAATGCTTTCAGGAAATGTACAATAAGGTCATCTTGGGAAAGAAAATAACCCCACATTACATCTCCAGTGACATATAAAGAGCCCAGCAACACCTCTGGTAATCCAGATGGGAAGGGATGGCCTGCTATGCTCTACTGTGCTCTCCTGCACTGTACTTTGGTGCCCTGAGGGTCCATCCTGTGCTTGCCTTACCCACATACTGTGAGAGTCAGCAGTATTTGCTAGATTGCATACGAGATTTTACCTCCCTAGATGGCTGATAATCAAATGAAATGATATATAGGAAATCACTTTGAAATATTACACAAACACACATGCAAATAGTGAAGAGTTATATACAAGAGTGTTGTAGTCACGTCCAGAGAATACCTGATGTAGGAAGCAGATGTGGAAAGTATTATCTTCCCCATTTCTGAACTTGCTCTCAGCATCTTTTTCTTAATGTGGCCACACTTGCCTTCCTGTCTTGACTAGTTCCCCTTCTCCCCATTTCAGTTCCTATTTTTTTAAAATAAATTTATTTTATTTATTTATTTTTGGCTGCGCTGTGTCTTCGTTGCTGCTCGCAGGCTTTCTCTAGTTGTGGCGAGAGGGGGCTACTCTTCGTTGAGGTGCACGTGCTTCTCATTGTGGTGGCTTTTCTTGTTGCCGAGTGCGGACTCTAGGCGTGCGGGCTTCAGTAGTTGTGGCGCATGGTCTTTGTTGCTCCACAGCATGTGGGATCTTCCCAGACCAGGGATCAAACCTGTGTGCCTTGCATTGGCAGGTGGATTCTTAACCACTGCGCCACCAGGGAAGTCCCCCAGTTCCTATGAATAAGAATAACAATAGCGAACGTGTAGTGAGTGGTGCTTTACGTATATTATTTAATCATAATAACAACTCTGTGAGTTATGTACTGGTATTATTCCTGTTACATTCAAGAAAGCTGAGATCCAGAGGGTTTAAACAACTTCACAAGGTCATACAGCCAACAAATGGTAGAGTCAGAATTCAAACCTGGAAGTACAGCTCTAGAGCCCATGTTCCCATTGCTAGGCTGACTGCATCTCATCCTGCCATAGTGCCTGCCGCTGTCTTAGATATATATTTACCAAGCTAAATTTTTTCAGGCAGCAGTCAACATTTTTCTTCTTTACCTTTTATAATTCAGTCAATGATACCAGAGTCACTTTTTCAACTAAAATCAACTCTGGGGACTTCCCTGGTAGTCCAGTGGTTAAGACTCCGTGCTTCCACTGCAGTGGGTGCGGGTTGGAACCCTGTTCGGGGAAGTAAGATCCCACATGCCTCGCAGTGCGGCCAAAAAATTTTAAATATATTAATTAATTAAATCAACTCATATAATATTTGTTACCCAGTATGATAAATTCAGAATCTTATCAACTGGTAATAATTCATGCTATAAACTTTGATTTTTCGTCATTATCTGGGGGAAAAAAAGAGTTTAGCAATAACTCTGTATAATATTAACTAAACCACTAGCTTAGCTAGCTGACAACCACAAACATATCTATTCAAGAAATGAGGTCAAATCTCAGCTATTTTTCCTCTGATGATTACTTGATATAACATTAAAGCTGCAACTTGCTCAAGGGTTAGGCACAAGTTGGCAGAATCATCTTTATTAATGACATTGTAAACAGGGATAAGCATTTTGAAATGTATGCAAAATATCTTTCTGAGCTATGGAAATGGAGTGGTGAAAGACTAGGGCTTGAAAGAAACCCTGACTTGAGCATCCATGGATTTTGGAATCCACAGGGGTCCTGAAGCCAATCCCCCTTGGATAGTGAGGAATGACTTTAGATTTAAATAAGTAGATTCCATACGTCATATTAGCTTAATTTGAAAGCAACTAAGGGTTTGGCTGCTGTGGCTTAGATCTTGAAGGACAGACAAACCCACCTTGTGTTTGTAAGAAAACAGAAGCAATCATATAAAATGTACATTAGTGTCATCCTAAAATCCTCAAGTGTAATTTTAGGATAAGAAGCCTCAAGTTCTAGAAGTGGACCTCTCTCCACAAAACTGATCTTTATATAAAACTAGCTTATTGCCCTTTTGATGTAGTCTGGGTGCTTCTTTTCAACATCAAAGGAACCAGAAAGTCCAAGAACTGTTTGCCTCTAAAGTAGTTCTCTTAAGGAAGAGAATTCTCTTTCCTTCCTTTGGCTTATTTTAGAAGAATGAGTTATTTATTTTTGTCACCTAGCTCCTTCTTTTTCTAAGCTCTGACTGTACTTTGTGAATGATCCATGTCTATTCAAAGCTCTTTGCAGCATGAGAGAAAAGTTCTGCCCCGTCCCAGGAACTTCCTGGCCTCCTAAAGCCTTGCCAACAGCCAGACTACAGAGTTGGGTATGTAGGGTTCCCTGGGTCCTTGTCACTCAAAGAATGATCTATGGACCAGCAACACTGGCATCACCTGGGAGGTTGTTAGAAATGCAGAATCTCAGGTCAGGCCTGAATCAGAACCTGGCTTTTAACAACCTCCCTGCGTGATTTGTATGAGCTGTCCTGCCTGCTCTTGTGTGAACACCTGTTGCTTCTCTCTGATCTAGACGTAAGGCTGAGACCACTGTACCCCAGTCCAAAGTAAAAACCTTAGGTTTAAAACAAGAAGTTTTCGGTTATTTGGGGACGTAACTTCATTAATCCTGTCTGATAGTTGTTAAACTTAGATTGGAAAAAACTTTAGAGGTCATCAAGTTTAACCATCATCATTGCTGTGAATTTCAGTATCATGATCAATGTTTGTAAAAAGGCTAAATTTTTGTTCAGGATATTCTGTTCAAGAAGATAAAAGCACATGATATACCGTAGAAAGGCAGCCAGAAGAATGGGAGAAATTTATATATTAAAAAAAAAGAAGCTCTTGGTGATTGAAGGAATACATTTCAGTAATCTGGAAAGTTTATTGATGTGAACTCTCTCAGCCATGGTGGTGTCCCCAAAAGAGGTGTTTATCTCTTAAATTCATATTCTAACACCATATGCTTACTTTATATTGGCCCAAACTTACTGTCTTATACAGTTATAATTTTAGTTTAACTTCCCACAAATTCAAGGAATTGCTATTATCTACTAAACTAAAATCTCCATAAATAAAGGGAGGATAAGAGATAAATCTCCCTAATGAAAGAATTCCAAATACTATATGAAGATAAACCTCTCTTCCCTTCCAGGCCGGCCCTAGTGACTCACTTCTAAAGAATAGAGAATGGAAAGGAAAAACACTAACTTTATAGTGGAGAAACCTGGCACATACCACCTTCACCAAGTGATCAAGGTTAACCTCACCAGTGATAGCATGGGGATATCATTTACCTCCTGATGTAATGTGATGAGAAGGGCACTTGGCATTTGTGGTATGCTTTCCAAAAACACATACACAACCCCAGTCTAATCACAAGGAAAACATAAGACCAAACCAATTTGAGGGACAATCTACAAAATACCCAACCAGTACTCTTCAAAACTATCATGGTAGCCATAAAAAAGAACAGAATAATGTCATTTGCAGCAACAAGGATGGACCTAGAAACTGAGTAAAGTAAGTCAGGGAAAGACAAATATATGATATTGCTTATATATGGAATCTAAAAATAGGCTACAAATGAACTTATTTACAAAACAGAACTGGAGTCACAGATGTAGAAAATAAACTTATACTTACCAGGGGGTAAGCGGGGGAGGGATAAATTGGGAGATTGGGATTGACATATACACACTACTATATATAAAATAGATAACTAATAAGGACCTATTATATAGCATAGGGAACTCTGCTCAGTACACTGTAATGGCCTATATGGGAAAAGAATCTAAAAAAGAAAGGATATATGTATATGTATAACTGATTCACTTTGCTGTAGACCTGAAATGAACAAAGCATTGTAAATCAACTATACTCCAATAAAAACTAAAAACAAACAAACTGTCATAGAGCAAAGACTAAGAAACTGTCACAGACCAGAGAAGACACAACAACTAAACATAATGTGGTATCCTGGATGGAATCCTGGAATGGAAAAAGGACATTGGTGGGAAAACTGGTGAAATCTGAATAAAGTCTGGAGTTTCATTAATAGGAATACACAGTGTTAGCTCCTTAGTTATTTTGTGTTTTTTTGCGGTACGTGGGCCTCTCACTGTTGTGGCCTCTCCTGTTGCGGAGCACAGGCTCCGGACGCGCAGGCTCAGCGGCCATGGCTCACGGGCCCAGCCGCTCCGCGGCATGTGGGATCTTCCCGGACCGGGGCACGAACCCGTGTCCCCTGCGTCGGCAGGCGGACTCTCAACCACTGCGCCACCACGGAAGCCCAGTTCCTTAGTTTTGACAAATGTACCGTGGTAATGTAAGATGACAGCATTAGGGAGAACTGACACTGGGTGACAGGTATACAGGAACTGTGTACTACCTTTGTAACTTTTCTATAAATCTAAAACCTGTAATGGAAAATAAAAATAAAATGTCCCACAAGCTCATGAGAATAGTTTTAACACATTAAAGTAAGATTTCTCTTGATAGTATCTTCTGCAAGTTTAGAGGGCAGACTTGGGCCAAACACCAACCTATACTATCCACCTTTAAAATACTTCTTGAGGCCTGTTAGCACCATTTTGCTAAACCTGGAAGTTAAAGTTTTACACATTTGAATTCCCAGAATGTAAAATAAAAGTCCATTTTCCTAAAGCTCACTTAACTCTCGCAAAGAAAATTGCACTGATCTCAGCAACATTTGATGGATTCGTATGGGTCATTGGACTTTTCTGAGCTGTGGTTATCCCATTGACAAAGTGAGGTCCCTCTCGGTTCTAAAATTCTATAAATATGCCTCTCTCAAATATGTTAAACATTGTTTAAAGTGCTGTATCGATTCTGAGAGGGGAAAAAAATGAACATTTTGATTAGGCAATTAATTCCACAGACATTTATTAAGCGGCAATCACTGTGCTCTGGTACAGAACCTATAGCCCTTGCTCTCCAGAGGTCTCAGTCTGGTGATAGAGACAGATCTGGAAACAAACTGTTACAGGCATGTAACAAGTGCTATAAAAGAGGTATTAACAAGGTGCACTGGTACTCACGGAGGAATTGCTTCGCTCTGCCTGTGGAGGCTAGAGATGGCTTTGGACCTGAGAAACAAGGACAACAATGAAACATTACAAGTTGATCTAACCAGAGTCAGTGAGGAATCTGTCCCATGGTAGTAAACATTTATTTTAATTGGCTGTGTATGAGAATTTGGGATTACTGGATTTTCCCAGCCATACATTGGTTGTTGACTCAGTAATTCGGCTGCTACAGAGCTGGGCCAGAGAAGTACACTGTCTCAGGTGGCAGATGCGCTCTCTGAGGAGTGTTGATACGCGTCAACGTTCACATGAACAAGATAACTTTCTAGAAAAGGCCATGTGTGGGCTACATATCCTGTCATTTCTAAATCAGGCCTCATTAAACATTCATGCCTCTCAGATCATTTCATTTCCATCTTACGGCTGAACATCTGTGGCTCAGGCCTTACAATCCTCAGTCTTAGTATATAGCTTTGCTTTTAAATTCTGAACAGCCTGGCAGAAATGGAAATTTAGGATTCCTAAGCAAAAATTCAAAATTGGCTCTTACCTGGACCCTAAGCTTGCAAATTCTGAATAATTCTATTTAGGCAGGGCTTTCTTTAGTGAGAACATGACATGACTGTGGGGGCAGCTTTGCCACTTAAATGATCTTGATGGGGGTGGGGATAAGTGCTTTCTCCTGGGATGTTGCCCAAGCCAATCCGAGAGAGGAGTACAGAAAACTGGCAAATGTTACGTCTCCATTTCCCAGGGCCTAGTTAGAGAAATGCCTTCTGCTGGGAGTGATAATTTGGGGAAATTCCTCACCAGCAACAAGTGAGACAGATGGGAGTGAAACAGCAAGCACAGATCTGAGAGAGCTGGGCAAAGTGCACAACAGACAGACGTGCCTTCCCATGCTAATCCCCGCGTCCTGCCAGATCATCACATGTGTGGACACAGAGGAGCCAGGTGGCCATGGGAAGTGTTCTCCCAGAGCAGGGTTTACAGTTTTCCTGGGGCTGTGAGGGAAAACATCTGGGACAGTAAGAGAGTTCTTTGCAGTATACACAGAATCCTTTTCTTCTAAAGAAAAAATTGACATTTATGGGGTTTTTTCCTGATTATAAATGTAAGAATGGCTCATAGAGAAAACTGCACAAGTTGCTAAAAGCAGAAAGAAGATTATAAAGAACACCCATTATACCTCTATCCAAGGATAGTAACTATTAAAATTTTAGTGAATTTCTTTCCAGGATTTTACATGCATAGGTATTCATCACGGTTGAGAGCATACTATATGTATAATTTCATATTCTGTTCTTTTCCTCTTAATATCACGACATAGGAATTGCCCTACGTTATTAAAATTCTCTGTAAACATTCTTCTTAGTGGCTGCATGTTTTATCCTATGATGAAATCTATTTACTCTAAATCCTAAATTTATTCATTCATTTAAGAAGTATTCATTAAATTTTTTTATTTTTTCACTTAAGAGCCCAATGCTGAATGTGTTTTAATTTCCTAACCCATCCGCTAGTTGTTGGCCACTCAATCCCTTTCTTATTTCATAGCTTTTTTTTTTTTTTTTTTTGAGGATCTAGGCCAGACGTGAAAATAGGGAGTCAGAGTTAAGAAGAAGGTTGAAAAAATAATGGGAGAGGAATTTAGGCTGAATGAATGAGATGAGGGAGAGGGTCCAGTGAAAGCTGCTCTCCCAGCACTAAGGCATCCAAGGATATTTCCTGCAAAATCAGGAACTGTTCATGGGCAAAGAAATCTTTGTGGCACTGACATTATATAACTTAATGATGGCGATTCAGTAACTTCTCCACCATTTCTGGAATTGGCCAAATGCCTTCCTCACTCTTGGGTGCTGACTAGATGTGGCCCACCTCTGGCCAGCACCACCGGTGCTAGCGGCTGTTGGCTTAGGAAAGGGAAGTGCCAACTCAGAGGGAAATGTGAGGCACCTTTTTCAGCAGGGTGAGTGGAGCTATTTTAGCCCCTGTGAAAAGTCTTAAGGGTGGACTCAAGTGGGGATGAATATGTAGTCTATTTCCAGAACCATCCCCATAGGATAGACCCTTGTGGAGCATCCATCCCCTTCCTGATGTTCTCCCCTCTTTGACTGAAGTGCAGGGGCAACAGCTACACCTACGCTAAAATACCTTCTCTTGCCTCTGTAGAGTTCTCAGTAAAACACTTAAGCCATTCCTGTGCTTGTTTAGAGTGCCCATACTTTATGCTTTCCTTTGCTGTGCAAAGCTTTTAAGTTTCGTTAGGTCCCATTTGTTTATCCTTGTTTTTATTTTCATTACTCTAGGAGGTGGATCAGAAAAGATCTTGCTGCGATTTATGTCAGAGAGTGTTCTGCCTATGTTTTCCCCTAAGAGTTTTATAGTATCCGGTCTTAACATTTAGGTCTTTAATCCATTTTGAGTTTATTTTTGTGTATGGTGTTAGAGAATGTTCTAATTTCATTCTTTTACATAAAAATATGGAACGCTTCATGAATTTGCATGTCATCCTTGTGCAGGGGCCATGCTAATCTCTGTATTGTTCCAATTTTAGTATACATGAGCTAAAATTGTTCCAATTTTAGTATATATGAGCATTGGAGTGCTCATACTATGTTCTGGTCTTTCCCTGTCTTTGGCATTCAGCTATAGCTGACCTGTAGAAGTTCAATTTGTCAAAGACTCTACCACGCAATCTTTATAGGTACAGTGTTATCCTAAGAAGGGCAGTTATCTGATAAATAACTCCCAGAAGAAACACTCAGATATCCTGAAGGATAAATGGAAGCATGTGACACAACATGAAGCTTACAGGAGAGTATCTGATATTGAAAGTAGTTGGATTACACATATACCTTGTGTTGCAATACGTATTTCCCTGAGAATCTGGAGAAAATCAAGAGGTATGAGTGGTAAGAGCACAGGCTTTGAAGTCTGTGCCTGTGTTTGAATTTGCCTCTGTCAGTCACTTGGCAGCTGTTTGACGTTGGGCAATTTATTTAACCTCCCTAAGGCTTAATTTCTTCATCTACATGAGATTTGAGATTATTTTAAGAATACCTCCTCAGGACTTCCCTGGTGGCGCAGTGGTTAAGAATCTGCCTGCCAATGCAGGGGACACATCCCTGGTCTGGGAAGATCCCACATGCCCGGAGCAACTAAGCCCGTGCGCCACAAATACTGAACTTGCGCTCTACAGCCCATGAGCCACAACTACCGAGCCCACGTGCTGCAACTACTGAAGCCCGTGCGCCTACAGCCCGTGCTCCGCAACAAGAGAAACCACAGCAATAAGAAGCCCGCGCACCGCAATGAAGTGTAGCCCTCCTCGCTGCAACTAGAGGAAGCCTGCGCACAGCAGCGAAGACCCAACGCAGCCAAAAATCAATCAATCAATCAATAAAATTTAAAAATAAATGAATAAATAAAATTTGTCCTTATTTAAAAAAAAAAGAATACTTCCTCATAGATGGGTGAATAAGATAACATACATGAAGCTCTTAATCTGGCACATTTAAGCACTCAGCAAATAGTAGTTATTATTAAGTAGAGTGGAAGTTATTTTCAAATTAATTCAGTCAACAAATATTAATTGAGCACTGTCAGGGGCAGGGCTGTATGATAGCCCCCCTCCACTTATACTTTATTTTTCATGTGAACTGAGTTTTTCTCTGTGGGTTCATTAATATTAAAATGATAACTTTATCTTTTTCGAAACAGCAGATTTGTTACATTATCTACTAAGTCCTAAGCAAGTCTCAGAGGCTCCTCCAAAAATAGGAATATTGGTGGTAATGTCTCTTACAAGCCCATTGTTTAATTCTTGATGTGAGCAGTAGTTACTGTTTATTTTTCTGCTCTAAAAGAGAAATTTCCTTAGCTTTCCTTAAGAGAAATCACTTAGCTTTGAGGTTAATTTTTGTAACTTTTTAAAGATAAAAGTGTGTTTTTAACCCCAGAGTCCTATGCTATATATTTAAAGAAGTATTTCCCCTTTGCATTTTTAAACAACTATTAATTTGGCCTCACTTGAAAGAATGCTGTTGGTTCCTATAAACAGGCATCAGTTCCGCTCTAAATAAAGGTATTTTAATTTTTATCTGTCCTAAGACTGAGGTGACCCAAAGATGACGTACAAATGGCCAATACACACATGTAAAGACGATCAACGTCATTAGTCACTGGGGCAATGCAAATTAAAACCACAGTGAGACACCATGTCACACCCACTAGGATGGATATGATCAAAAACAATGGACTTACAAGTGTTGATGAGGATGTGAAGAAACTGGAACCCTCACACATTGCTGGTGGGAATGTAAAACTCATACAGCCACTTTGGAAAACAGTTTGCCAGTTCCTCAGAATGTTAACCATGGAGTTAACATATAATACAGTGATTCGACTCCTAGATATACATCCATGATCAATGAAAAATACATTCACAAAAAACTTGTACGTAAATGTTCATAAAAGCATTATTCATAATAGCCCAAAATGAAAACTATACACGTCCATCAACTGATGAATAGATAAATATAATGTGGTACTGAACCAACTTTAGCCACTGGGGACAGACACCAAAAACAACGGGAACTACGAACCTGCAGCCTGCAAAAAGGAGACCCCAAACACAGTAAGATAAGCAAAATGAGAAGACAGAAAAACACACAGCAGATGAAGGAGCAAGATAAAAACCCACCAGACCTAACAAATGAAGAGGAAATAGGCAGTCTACCTGAAAAAGAATTCAGAATAATGATAGTAAAGATTATCCAAAATATTGGAAATAGAATAGACAAAATGCAAGAAACATTTAACAAGGACCTAGAAGAACTAAAGATGAAACAAGCAATGATGAACAACACAATAAATGAAATTAAAAATACTCTAGATGGGATCAATAGCAGAATAACTGAGGCAGAAGAATGGATAAATGACCTGGAAGATAAAATAGTGGAAATAACTACTGCAGAGCAGAATAAAGAAAATAGAATGAAAAGAACTGAGGACAGTCTCAGAGACATCTGGGACAACATTAAACACAGCAACATTCGAATTATAGGGGTTCCAGAAGAAGAAGAGAAAAAGAAAGGGACTGAGAAAATATTTGAAGAGATTATAGTTGAAAACTTCCCTAATATGGGAAAGGAAATAGTTAATCAAGTCCAGGAAGCACAGATCGTCCCATACACGATAAATCCAAGGAGAAATACACCAAGACACATATTAATCAAACTGTCAAAAATTAAATACAAAGGAAAAATATTAAAAGCAGCAAGGGAAAAACAACAAATAACACACAAGGGAATCCCCATAAGGTTAACAGCTGATCATTCAGCAGAAACTCTGCAAGCCAGAAGGGACTGGCAGGATATATTTAAAGTGATGAAGGAGAAAAACCTGCAACCAAGATTACTCTACCCAGCAAGGATCTCATTCAGATTTGATGGAGAAATTAAAACCTTTACAGACAAGCAAAAGCTGAGAGAGTTCAGCACCACCAAACCAGCTTTACAACAAATGCTAAAGGAACTTCTCTAGGCAAGAAACACAAGAGAAGGAAAAGACCTACAATAACGAACCCAAAACAATTAAGAAAATGGGAATAGGAACATACATATTGATAATTAGCTTAAATGTAAATGGACTAAATGCTCCCACCAAAAGACAAGATTGGCTGAATGGATACAAAAACAAGACCCATATATATGCTGTCTACAAGAGACCCACTTCAGACCTAGAGACACATACAGACTGAAAGTAAGGGGTTGGAAAAAGATATTCCATGCAAATGGAAACCAAAAAGAAGCTGGAGTAGCAATTCTCATATCAGACAAAATAGACTTTTTTTTTTTTTGGCGGTACGCGGGCCTCTCACTGTTGTGGCCTCTCCCGTTGCGGAGCAACAGGCTCTGGACACGCAGCCTCAGTGGCCATGGCTCATGGGCGCAGCCGCTCTGCAGCATGTGGGATCCTCCCAGACTGGGGCACGAACCCGTGTCCCCTGCATCAGCAGGCGGACTCTCAACCACTGTGCCACCAGGGAAGCCCCCAAATAGACTTTTAAATAAACACTATTAGAAGAGACAAAGAAGGACACTACATAATGATCAAGGGATCTATCCAAGAAGAAGATATAACAATTGTAAATATTTATGCACCCAACATAGGAGCACCTCAATACATAGGGCAAATACTAAAAGCCATAAAAGGGGAAATTGACAGTAACACATTCATAGTAGGGGACTTTAACACCCCACTTTCACCAATGGACAGATCATCCAAAATGAAAATAAATCAGGAAACACAAGCTTTAAATGATACATTAAACAAGATGGACTTAATTGATATTTATAGGACATTCCATCCAAAAACAACAGAATACACTTTTTCTCAAGTGTTCATGGAACATTCTCCAGGATAGATCATATCCTGGGTCACAAATCAAGCCTTGGTAAATTTAAGAAAATTGAAATTGTATCAAGTATCTTTTCCAACCACAATGCTATGAGACTAGATATCAATTACAGGAAAAGGCCTGTAAAAAATACAAACACATGGAGGCTAAACAATACACTACTTAATAACGAAGTGATCACTGAAGAAATCAAAGAGGAAATAAAAAATACCTAAAAACAAATGACAATGGAGACACGATGACCCAAAACCTATGGCATGCAGCAAAAGCTGTTCTAAGAGGGAAGTTTATAGCAATACCATCCTACCTTAAGAAACAGGAAACATCTCGAATAAAAAACCTAACCTTGCACCTAACACAATTAGAGAGAGAAGAACAAAAAAACCCCCCAAAGTCAGCAGAAGGAAGGAAAGCATAAAAATCAGATCAGAAATAAATGAAAAAGAAATGAAGGAAACGATAGCAAAGATCAACAAAACTAAAAGATGGTTCTTTGAGAAGATAAACAAAATTGATAAACCATTAGCCAGACTCATCAAGAAAAAAAGGGAGAAGACTCAAATTAATAGAATTAGAAATGAAAAAGGAGAAGTAACAACTGACACTGAAAAAATACAAAAGATCATGAGAGATTACTACAAGCAACTCTATGCCAATAAAATGGACAACCTGGAAGAAATGGACAAATTCTTAGAAATGCACAACCTGCCAAGACTGAATCAGGAAGAAATAGAAAATATGAACAGACCAATCACAAGCACTGAAATTGAAACTGTGATTAAAAATCTTCCAACAGACAAAAGCCCAGGACCAGATGGCTTCACAGGCGAATTCTATCAAACATTTAGAGAAGAGCTAACACCTATCCTTCTCAAACTCTTCCAAAATATAGCAGAGGGAGGAACACTCCCAAACTCATTCTACGAGGCCACCATCACCCTGATACCAAAACCAGCCAAGGATGTCACAAAGTAAAAAAACTACAGGCCAATATCACTGACGAACATAGATGCAAAAATCCTCCACAAAATATTAGCAAACAGAATCCAACAGCACATTAAAAGGATCATACACCATGATCAAGTGGGGTTTATTCCAGGAATGCAAGGATTCTTCAATATACGCAAATCAATCAACGTGATACACCATATTAACAAATTGAAGGAGAAAAACCATATGATCATCTCAATAGATGCAGAGAAAGCTTTTGACAAAATTCAACACCCATTTATGATAAAAACTCTGCAGAAAGTAGGCATAGAGGGAACTTTCCTCAACATAATAAAGGCCATATATGACAAACCCACAGCCAACATCGTCCTCAATGGTGAAAAACGGAAAGCATTTCCACTAAGACCAGGAACAAGACAAGGTTGCCCACTCTCACTGCTCTTATTCAACATAGTTTTGGAAGTTTTAGCCACAGCAATCAGAGAAGAAAAGGAAATAAAAGGAATTCAAATCAGAAAAGAAGAAATAAAGCTGTCACTGTTTGCAGATGACATGATACTATACATAGAGAATCCTAAAGATGCTACCAGAAAACTACTAGAGCTAATCAATGAATTTGGTAAAGTAGCAGGATACAAAATTAATGCACAGAAATCTCTGGCATTCCTATACACTAATGATGAAAAATCTGAAAGTGAAATCAAGAAAACACTCCCATTTATCACTGCAGCAAAAAGAATAAAATATCTAGGAATAAACCTACCTAAGGAGACAAAAGACCTGTATGCAGAAAATTATAAGACACTGATGAAAGAAATTAAAGATGATACAAATAGATGGAGAGATATACCATGTTCTTGGATTGGAAGAATCAACATTGTGAAAATGACTCTACTACCCAAAGCAATCTACAGATTCAATGCAATCCCTAACAAACTACCACTGGCATTTTTCACAGAACTAGAACAAAAAATTTCACAATTTGTATGGAAACACAAAAGACCCCGAATAGCCAAAGCAATCTTGAGAACAAAAAACGGAGCTGGAGGAATCAGGCTCCCTGACTTCAGACTATACTACAAAGCTACAGTAATCAAGACAGTATGGTATTGGCACAAAAACAGAAAGATAGATCAATGGAACAAGATAGAAAGCCCAGAGATAAACCCACGCACATATGGTCACCTTATCTTTGATAAAGGTGGCAGGAATGTACGGTGGAGAAAGGACAGCCTGTTCAATAAGTGGTGCTGGGAAAACTGGACAGGGACATGTAAAAGTATGAGATTAGATCACTTCCTAACACAGTACACAAAAATAAACTCAAAATGGATTAAAGACCTAAATGTAAGGCCAGAAACTATCAAACTCTTAGAGGAAAACATAGGCAGAGCACTCTATGACATAAATCACAGCAAGATCCTTTTTGACCCACCTCCTAGAGAAATGGAAATAAAAACAAAAAAAACAAATGGGACCCAATGAAACTTCAAAGCTTTTGCACAGCAAAGGAAACCATAAACAAGATCAAAAGACAACCCTCAGAATGGGAGAAAATATTTGCAAATGAAGCAACTGACAAAGGATTAATCTCCAAAATTTATAAGCAGCTCATGCAGCTCAATATGAAAAAAACAAACAACCCAATCCAAAAATGGACAGAAGACCTAAATAGACATTTCTCCAAAGAAGATATACAGACTGCCAACAAACACATGAAAGAATGCTCAACATCGTTAATCATTAGAGAAATGCAAATCAAAACTACAATGAGATATCATCTCACACCTTTCAGAATGGCCATCATCAAAAAATCTACAAACAATAAATGCTGGAGAGGGTGTGGAGAAAAGGGAACACTCTTGCACTGCTGGTGGGAATGTGAATTGATACAGCCACTATGGAGAACAGTATGGAGGTTCCTTAAAAAACTACAAATAGAACTACCATATGACCCAGCAATCCCACTACTGGGCATATACCCTGAGAAAACGATAATTCAAAAAGAGTCATGTACCAAAATGTTCATTGCAGCTCTATTTACAATAGCCCGGACATGGAAGCAACCTAAGTGTCCATCAACAGATGAATGGATAAAGAAGATGTGGCACATGTATTCAATGGAATATTACTCAGCCATTAAAAGAAACGAAATTGAGCTATTTGTAATGAGGTGGATGGACCTAGAGTCTGTCATACAGAGTGAAGTAAGTCAGAAAGAGAAAGACAAATACTGTATGCTAACACATATATATGGAATTTAAGAAAAAAATGTCATGAATAACCTAGGGGTAAGAAAGGAATAAAGACACAGACCTACTAGAGAACGGACTTGAGGATATGGGGAGGGGGAAGGGTAAGCTGTGACAAAGCGAGAGAGAGGCATGGACATATATACACTACCAAACGTAAAATAGATAGCTAGTGGGAAGCAGCCGCATAGCACAGGGAGATCAGCTTGGTGCTTTGTAACCGCCTTGAGGGGTGGGATAGGGAGAGTGGGAGGGAGGGAGATGCAAGAGGGAAGAGATATGGGAACATATGTATATGTATAACTGATTCACTTTGTTATAAAGCAGAAACTAACACATCATTGTAAAGCAATTGTACTCTAATAAAGGTGTAAAAAAAAAAAAGAACCCATCTGAAAAAAAAATGACAGCTCTGAATTACTTATTAAAAATAAGTAATTACATATATTGTAGGCACAGACATGAAATACTCTCTGTCCCCTCTCCTAACAATATAAATGTTAAACCGAGTTCTCTAGTTTTGCACAAATCTGCAGCAATTAAAACTTTGCACTGTTTGGGAGCTACTTTTCTAACAAATGTATCTTTATCAAATTGAAACAAAATTTTAAATACATGAGATAGAAGGGAAAAAATTCCCTGTAGTCCTCCCTCATTTCTGGCCCACATTTATCTCTATTTTCATGACTGAGTTTCTCAAGCCAGGGACACATGGCCGAAGACTATGAAACGACAAGTATTCCGAAGAACACGTAACAGGCTAGTGGGTGGACCACGCAGCACCCCGGGGAGCGGATGACCTGAGTTCCAGACTTGGTCCCCTCCAGGCTCCATCCCGGTGTTGCCCTAAGAAGCCACCTAAACTTGAGGTGGTTTCGTTCACTGCAAAATGAGGGGAGTGGATCAGTGCACAGAGATGAATTTAAACGTGAGACTCTACTCACGCTTTGCATATTTAAATCCATAAATGTAAATTTAAAACCATACATGTATATATCATTACTTGACTCGTCAGAAATCGCGTCCTCCTCCCCGAGACTGGGGGCCTGGTTCGGCGGACCCGGGCGGGGCTGGCGGAGCTCGGCAGAAACCAGTGGGCGGACTGACAAACTAACAGAGGGCCAGCCCGGCGGACTTGACCCCGCGTCCCCCGCTCTCCCTGCCGTTCCTAACTCCCGGGCGGCCCCGCGCGCAGCCGTGCGTTCCGCGGCCCCGCCACCTGCTCCCGGCAGCCAATGGGGCGCGCGGGAGGAGGGGGGGGCGCGCGGGAGGAGGGGGGGGGGCGGCCGGGGCGGGGCGAGGCTACAAAAGGCCGAGCACCGGGACACCCTGCTGCGGGCGCGCTCTCGGGGCACTCGGAAGGAGGTGGCCGAGCGCTGGGCACAGTCGGCTTGTGGACCAGGCGGGCACGAGACGATGCTGCGGGTGCGGTGTCTGCGCGGCGGGAGCCGCGGCGCCGAAGCGGTGCACTACATCGGGTCTCGGGTGCGTGCGCCGCCGCCTCATCGGGCAGCCGCGTGCTCTCTTCCCCCTCTCTTTTCCTGGCTTTCCCCCGCCAGCTTTGCACGACCCTGTCCTTTCTGGGCCCCCTTGGAAGCTTGGCTTCAGGAGCCTTTGCCGGCTGCCGGAAGCTTGGCGGTGTTCCAGGGGAAGGGGGCGTGCGTTGGGGCCACACCCAGTGGGCACAGCTGCGGTCTGCGCGCCTCGGGTTGCGTTGGCCGTCAGCGCGGGGGGCGCGGCCCTCCCCAGCCGGAGGGGGCGAGGGCGACAAGCAACACCGCTTAGTGAAAAAGGGCGGCCTTTTGGCGGCTCATCGCTATGGGTGGGCAGAGAGTTGGGCATGCGTGTACCGTGGATGGACGGGAGAAGGGGCGAAGTGGGACTCGGGGACAGAGGGGGAGCGAGCAGGCTCATTCTAAGTGTAACGTGGAGTCCTGAGTCGCGAGAGGAGTTGGAGCGAGTTCGGTCTGTACCCAGATTTCTGCCCGGTCCTGCCCTCCGCTCTCCTGGTATGCAAGCACGCGCCTGCAGCAAACCCTCCCTAGCTCCTGGGACGGGAATAGCCAGGCAGTTTGGCTTCCGCCAGCAACTGGCTTCAGAACAGTTGTCACTCCCTCCTGCTTTTTAGTCTCCACCCTGGCTCCCCTCCTGCCTCCTTCCTAAGGCTTTTAACAGAACCGGATAGAGATTTGTGGGGTTGAGGTTTGCCCAGTGTATGAGGGACTCTCCCTGATCTAGAGTTTATGGGCTCTACATTTTCAAAAGCCTTTTTTGAAGTTCTTAGATCTCCTTCCTAGTTGTTTAAGTTTGTACCTGGGTTAGTTAATCCTTATCTTGCCTAGGGTACTGTGGACCATCTGTAAAATAAGCCTATGGCACTTGGTCACTCTCTCATAATTGCAGTGCCAAATAATGTGAAGTGTGTGTCAGTGAGGACAAACTGATGGTTTGAAGCTGATTATTCTGAAAGAGAAAGTCATTTAAAATGTTTCTATAGTTTCATTTGCGTGGGGCGGGGGGAGAGGATCCTAATACTAGTAACCTTTGGTACTGAAAGGGACAGGAGGCTCCCTCCCCCAGCTGGACTTGGCAGGGAGATCCGGAGCCACTTTCTGTGGTTTTCTGGGAAGAAGGGTGACCCACCATCTGCAGAAACTTGCTTAAGGCTTGACTGCAGAAAACCATTCCGAGATATAAATGGGGGTGTATGGTCTTTGGGGACAAAATCTTCTGAGAAGTTTTAAAGAGTTATACCAATTAACATAATACATAAAAAGATAATGTATAAATAAACACAAAAGTAAAATCTGTAACCCCACTACCCACCTATCCACTAACATCTCGGTTTACATTCTCCTAAAAGATTTTAAATGCCTGGCTGTGTTATCCTGGGTTTTCATCCTACCTCTACTTCCCCCTCCCCCAAGTACTGTGCAGGACCACACAATAATCTTTTCTTTGTTCTTGGAAGCTTGGAAGAACTGTTACGGGATGGGTGCAGCGAACTTTCCAGAGCACCCAGGCAGCTACGGCTTCCTCCCGGAATTCCTGTGCAGCTGACGACAAGGCCACTGATCCTCTGCCCAAGGACTGCCCTGTCTCCTCTTACAACGAATGGGACCCCTTAGAGGAAGTGATAGTGGGCAGAGCAGAAAATGCCTGTGTTCCACCATTCACTGTGGAGGTGAAGGTAAAGCCAGGGTTTCACATGTCTGAGCGGGTTCATTCCTCATGGTCTGCAGTCTGGCTTCTGCTCCCACTCTCCTCTGTAACTGTGTTCACTTTAGCTTACCCAAGACTACCCAGATCCAGTGGCTGATGATATCTTAACTTGGCATCTCTGCAGTATTTGACACTATCTACACCAATGATTACTCCCTCCTTCAGGTTTGGGGAGACCGTTTCGGGGGGGTGGGGGGGATATTAGTTCTTTCCCTATTCCTCACATCTTCTTCCTTTACGGTCTGTAATGTTGGGCTGAACAGAATTTCACTGTAGCTGTTCTCATAGCTTCCTCCCACCCCTACACTCTGGTCCAGATCTCTCTCCTGAATTCTGTCCATATGAACACGTTAAATTCCTTGTTGGATATTGCCACTGGACCTCAAACATGGCACATTTGAGTTCAGCTGCCAGCCACTCTGCAAAACTGGGACGTTCTTCATTCCTTCCTTTCAGTTTTGGGCATTCCTATTTATTCAAGCTAAAACTTTTATTTATTTCTCCTTCAGTCACATCCTCCACATCCATTCTCCAAGATCGAACAAGTCTTTTATCAAAATGAACCTTACCTCCATCCCTCTGCTACTGCCTTAGGTCAGGATCTCATCTACTGCCTGGACTATTGCAGTGAACTCCTAACTGGTCTCCCCTATTTGCTGCACTCTCTAAACCACCTCTAGCTTCTATCAGAGTAATTTTTTTTTTATAAATTTACTTATTTATTTATTTTTTGGTGCATTGGGTCTTCACTGCTACATGTGGGCTTTCTCTAGTTGCGGTGAGCAGGGGCTACTCTTCGCTGCGGTGCGTGGGCTTCTCATTGCGATGGTTTCTCCTGTTGCGGAGCATGGGCTCTAGGCACGCAGGCTTCAGTAGTTGCGGCACGTGGGCTCAGGGCTCCAGAGTTATTAGCACAAAAGAACTTGTTTTCCATTTGGAGAGGTATGATGTTTATTACGTAGAAATGAAGACTAATACTAAGTATCTTATGGCAACTAGCTGGCAAGGCAGTTGAATTCAAATACCAGGAGAGCTAAGGGAAAGGCAATGACCAAATGCTGAATAGTTAGGAAGTCTTCTTCCTAAACGAAGAAAATAATTCTTGAGTTAGACCTTGAAGAGAAGGTAATAGAAAAAGTCATAACTTCTTCTAGTTGTTCTGAAACTACCTTTGGTTTTGATATTTGAAATTTGATGAACAGATTAATTTATGTATCATCCACATGTTTTAAAAAGGCACGATCTTTTTAAAGTCTTTTTTTTTTTAATAAGTTTATTTTGTTCATTTATTTTTGGCTGTGTTGAGTCTTCGTTGCTGGGCGCGGGCCTCCTCTAGTTGTGGTGAATAGGGGCCACTCTTCATTATGGTGTGCAGGCCTCCCATTGCGGTGGCCTCTCCTGCTGTGGAGCACGGGCCCTAGGCGCGTGGGCTTCAGTAGTTGTGGCTCGCGGGCTCTAGAGGGCAGGCTCAGCAGTTGTGGCGCACGGGCTTAGCTGCTCCGTGGCATGTAGGATCTTCCCAGACCAGGGCTCGAACCCGTGTCCCCTGCATTGGCAGGCGGATTCTTAACCACTGCGCCACCAGGGAAGCCCTGAAGTCTTTTCTTGAAAGGAAGTCCCATCCCCTAACCATTTTAATTGGGTGGAATTAAATTTCAAATTCAGACAATAGTTTATCCTTCTATTTGTCTTGAGAATAATTGACTTTTATATCATGTGATCTTACGGAATCAGAATTCTAAGACATTATTTTGAGTTCTTTGTCACTTGATTTATGATTTTAGATTTTGAAATTTCATGGACTTTTGGAAGGTGTGCCAGGCTGAAGTCAGGAGATCAGGATTGAATTAGGTATTTGATAAAAGCTTATTAGCTAATCTCAGTTAATCAGCTATTTGACCTTGTGACCTTGATTCCACAAATTTCTGGGCCTCACTAAAATGAAGATATTAAGAGGGTTGCTATCTACCTAATGAGATTAAATAGGAAGGTAAAAGGTTACATGTTACTTATTTTTAAAGGACAAAACTACAACTCATTATAGTTGTATGGATGCAATTTGCCAAGTCTGTTGAGGGTATAATAATTGTAGATAATAGTAGCTTTAGCAGTATTGATTTCATTCATTTGTCTGGTTATTTCTGCTTTATGACACATAAGAAACTAGGTATCGAGGGAGAGGAAATTAAATCTAAGACACGCATGGCCAACTAGAAGGTCATACCTTCTAGTTGGAGAAAAATGACACAGATATATTAATCAGTTTGGGACCAATGAAATATAAAATAGTGTAGTAAACCATTTATAGGCAGTTAGAGCATAAGATATGTTGGAAGACGTAAGTGCTAGAAAAATTTTATGGGAATGAGGAACATAGTCATCAGGAAGCACAATTTTTGAAAGCTATGTGGCTTTTTATTCTGCAAACATGGTGAATACTTTCCATCAAATATGTGCTTTTTGTTTTGCTTTTGTCTTTTTTTTCTAAAGCCCTTGATAAAAGGACCTTTTAAAAATACAAAGTCGAGTGGGATGAATTGGGAGATTGGGATTGACATATACACACTACTATATATAAAATAGATAACTAATGAGAACCTACTGTACAGCACAGGGAATTCTACTCAGTGCTCCGTGGTGACCTAAATGGGAAGGAAATCCAAAAAAGAGGGGATATGTGTATACGTATAGCTGATTCACTTTGCTGTACAGCAGAAACTAACCCAACATTGTAAAGCAACTATACTCCAATAAAAATTAATAAAAAAAATACAAAGTCGATCAACGTTAATGTAATATCAGTTTGCAGCTGGATAAATAATGTTTCTATTGAGATTTCCTAGCCTTCCAAAGACAGTATTTAAAATTCATTTGGCAAACACCCCTAAAGGATTTTAGGCTCTGAGAGACTATCAGGTTTCTAGGAGTGCAGCCACATGTCTGCAACAGATTATTAAAAACATCCCATGCTAAGCATTTAATAGTGTTTTTTTATCTTGCAGACACTTGGTAAATGATTGCTAACTTACTTAGCAGGGTTGTAAAGGAAGTGTAAATAATTTCCAACTATCTCTTGGAAAATGTAGTCTGGCCTGATCACTCAGACTTTGTCCAACCTTAGCCAGAGTATGAACTATACAAGAGAATTCACACTTGTTCAAATAACTTTTTTCTCCCAGGGAAGTTTATATTTATCAAGCAAGCTTCACTCTGCACAAATAGTCACATGGGATACTTTGGAATGTGTCCAGCAAGAAAACATGGCTGTGCAGCAGAAACTATTTCACCCAGTGTTAAATTTTCAAAGACTTCTTGTCCCCTCGTGGACTGTTAGAGATGTGCCTGGCATGAGAAGGAGGAAGTGGTGAATGGATGAGTAGTACCAGGATGTGTCTGAGAGGAATATAAAGAGTCATTATTATCCTCTCCTCTGGTTGCTACTGCAGGACCTCCTAGGAGTAGAAAACAGTAGAGTGCTCTTGTTTTGTTCTGTTTTTTAAAAGAGTGGATTGATCTTAACAAGCAATCAAATTTTTAATTCTGATAACATTTTTCATGGGCCAGAAATCGAGCTTATTGTTTACCTATAGATCTTCAAAAGTAAAGCAACTAACTGATCATTTAGACAGGGTTTGGCAAGGTTTTTCTTTACAGGGCCAGATAATTAATGTTTCAGGCTTTGCAGACCATAGGTCTCTGTCACAACTACTCCACTCTCAACTCTGCCACTGTAGTGCAAAACCACCACAGGCCATATGTAAATGAGTATTTCTATGTTCCATAAAACTTTATTTGCATAAACAGGCAGCAGTCCAGATTTGGCCCATGGACTTTAGTTTGCCAGCCCCTGTTTTAGAGCTTCACTGGCATCTCCCTGTTTGCTGAAGACCTGTTTTTCAGATTCTTATTCCCTCCCCAGCAGGCTCAGCTCCAGCCTAATTGATGTGAACCTAGGTATTGAACTAACAAGAGGCAGGTCTGCTTCCATATGTTTGATATCTATCAGGCTGAGGTGAAAGTGGAAGTAGAGACATATAATCTGGAAGAGACATGGTCTTTGACATTAAAGAGCTAGACATCTAGATAGCCTGTCTCATTACCCAGTTTCCCCTTCTTTATGGCACTTACCATAGTCTGTCTGAAGTTATCGGACATGATTAGGGCTAGTGGTTGGTTAATCAATGATATAAGGAAACACTTTAAAAACACCTGCTTTAACACAGACCTGCTAGAGAATGGACTTGAGGATACGGGGAGGGGGAAGGGTAAGCTGGGACAAAGTGAGAGAGTGGCATGGACATATATACACTACCAAATGTAAAATAGCTAGCTAGTGGGAAGCAGCCGCATAGCACGGGGAGATCAGCTTGGTACTTTGTTACCACCTAGAGCAGTGGGATAGGGAGGGTGGGAGGGAGATGCAAGAGGGAAGAGATATGGGGACATATGTATATGTATAACTGATTCACTTTGTTATAAAGCAGAAACTAACACACCATTGTAAAGCAATTATACTTCAATAATGTTAAAAATAAGAATAAAATAAAAATACCTGCTTTAAACATTTTTTAAAAACTTAAAACATATAAATGTACGTTGCTTTGCCAATCTTTTGATGAAGGTCCAAGGCTTTTTCTTAGCATTTGGATCTTCTGATTGGAATTCTGCTTTATGTGTCTTAATAAATTATATCCACGTGTGTCTCCTACATTTCCCAATGTATTTTTTAATTTGAGAAATTTGCACATGGAAAACAATCTGAATGAAGAATCCTTCCAGACTTTTCCACTTTTGAAAACCAGTATTTTATAGTTGTTGTACCTACCCTAATTCAATAGTAATTTTTAGCAAATTGAGCCTTTTTAAAGCATTCAACCGCTTTCCATTCAGTTGTCTTTTAAAATGCGTATAACCCTTGGACACTTCCTAAATGTTAAGATTTTTTTTTCAGCTACTTAAAAATTTGGGGATTTGCTTATCAAATCACTTTTTTTTTTTTTTTTTTCGCGGTACGCGGGCTTCTCACTGTTGTGGCCTCTCCCGTTGCGGAGCACAGGCTCTGGATGTGCAGGCTCAGCGGCCATGGCTCACGGGCCTAGCCGCTCCACGGCATGTGGGATCTTCCCGGACCGGGGCACGAACCCATGTGTCCTGCATCGGCAGGCGGACTCTCAACCACTGCGCCACCAGGGAAGCCCTCAAATCACTTCTTTTTATGGTGAAAGGACCTGAAGCACTATGAAAGCTTAGATGAATTGGGGAGAAGAGAGGTTGGTGAGGAGAGACACTTTGGCAGGGAAGTGTAGGAAGCACTAAAGGTAGACTTGCACCGCTGCACAGGTTTGCCAAGTGGTGATTCTGTTGAATGAGAAAATAATCAATAATGGCTTTTTAAGAGAAACAAAGCATAGTTGAGAGTATGTCCCTAACCTTTAAGGGAGCAGTGTCCTATTTTCCTAGAAAGTATCTTGAAGTGCTGTTTTTTAGACAGAATTCTGGGATGCCTGGGTAGCCCATGGTTTTATCTTCGTTTAGGTGTGCTTTTATTCTCTTAAGCTGTTTTGTTTGTTCTCTTATTTGATTTCATTGAGACTGTCTAATGGGAGCGTCCATGTCCTATTTTGTCTATGAAGCATGTAAAAAGTGGCCCAAGAGCGTTCCAAGCCCATGTGAGGGCAGACATGCTGTGTGTGGTAAGGCATGAGATCTCAGGCAGAAGGAACAAAAGGTCTCAAAACATCCAGAGAATTTAGAGATCTTCATTCAACAAATATTGAGTGTCTTCCCAGAGTCAGTGTGCTTGGCTCTGGGGATGAACACTGCACCAGATGTGGTCTCAGTCTCAATTCCAGTAAGTTATACAAGTAATTGTTCACAACCTATGAACCTATCTTGAGCTGTAATTTTTTCCTGTAAGTATTTCACTTACTTTCTTCTGGTTCTAGGCCAACACATATGAAAAGTACTGGACTTTTTACCAAAAGTATGGGGGCCATCATTTTCCCAAAGATCATTTGAAAAAGGCTGTTGCCGAAATTGAAGAAATGTGCAATATTTTAAAAATGGAAGGAGTGACAGTGAGGAGGCCTGACACCATTGACTGGTCCTTGAAGTATAAAACTCCTGATTTTGAGTCTACGGGTAAGTGATACTGGATACTTAAACTGCTAGGGTCTTAATTTTTTTATTTCTCTCAATCTGTAAGGAGAAAGCTCTGATTATTTCTCAGAGATCCCTTTGTTTTAATAATCCTTCAAAACTTTAAAGATTATTTAGGAACAGTTTGGTTCTTTTTGGTAAGACTTAGATGTACACATTTTAAACTCCATTGTAAATCTAGAATTCCTTGAAAGAAGCAGTTTTTCTAAACTTCATGAGCATTTCCTTACATAAGACCAGTGGATTCCATTTAATTTTCCTCAAGAACAGAAAGTAAAAGAGGAACAGAAACATTCCCATCTTATTTTTAACTGACACTGCTGCAGGATTGTTTTTGTGCCTGAGTTCAGTGTGTGTTTTTCTTTTAATATTTATTTATTTATTTATTTGGTTGTGCTGGGTCTTAGTTGTGGCAGGTGGGCTCCTTAGTTGCGGAGTTCGGTGTGTTCTAATTTACAGTTGTATAAGTGATCCTTGGCCCAATTTTCATCTTGTGGTACTGATATTCCCTGAAAAACTCTGTTAGGAGTTACAAAAGGTGAAAACTTGGTGGTTCAAGATGTCTTTGAACAAGAGATGCTTCTTTTTCTCTTTTCTTTTTTTTTTTTTCTATTTGGCCTGGCTTCATCATCCCCACACAGAATTCATGTTAACAGTCTAGCATGTATCATTTAATATTTTTTCATTTGCGTATAATTATGTACATATACACGTATAGGTTTTCTGTAATTTTTATTTTTTTACCAAAGAATGAAATCACATGATATAGACTCTTCTGTCTTGGAAATTAGCATCACTGAAGTTGCTCTGGAACTTTCTGGCCTGACAGGTTTATATGGTGCGATGCCTCGAGACATCCTGATAGTTGTGGGAAATGAGATTATCGAGGCTCCCATGGCCTGGCGCGCTCGCTTCTTTGAGTACCGCGCATACAGAGCAATTATCAAAGACTACTTCCGCCGCGGGGCCAAGTGGACAACAGCTCCTAAGCCCACAATGGCTGATGAGCTTTATGACCAGGTAAGTCCCCAATTATGGGAGAGCTTATTAGTAACTTTTCTAAATAATCCACAGAGACTGAGAGATTCTCTGATACCTTGTATTTATTATGTATTTCAGAAGCTGAGATGACCTACTTTTCGAAAACTGATTGTTTTATGATGAAAATAAGAGTAAATGATAAGTTATAATAACAGTAATAATAATAGCTAACACTTATTGGTGTTTACCACGTGCCAGATCTTGAACTAAGTACTTTATTTACATCCTCAGTCCTGTTTATTTTTCACAACAACCTCATGAGGGAGTAGTTTCATTCCATTACAGAGAGGAAAACTTGTCTAAAGGCGCACAGCTATTCATTGGTGGAGACAGAACAGTCACTAGGCTGAACTCCAGCCTCTTCTAGAAAAAGAATTTGGTCTGTAGGCCATATTCACAGTAAAAGGAAGTATATGTCTCTTATTAGATCACTTACTATTTGATCACTTATAGAAAGAATCAAAAAATGAAAATTTCTTTAACCCTTTATGGGTTTAAAGACAGAAGTAAGTAAAGAATCTATTACCCAACCGCATACCCAGTCAAATTTGGTAGGGGATGCATGGCATCGCATTTTATGGTATGAGTTAGGCTCAGGGCCAACTTCCTTTTTCAAAAGAACAGAATGACTTCATCTTGCAGATTTTCAATACTGTAGATAGATACATAAATCATTGGATGGGTCATGGAATATTTTCAGTTTCATTACTGCCTCTGTACCACTTGCTTCCAAGTATCAGGAACTTGTCATGCCTAGTTTTTAATTTTTTTGTTGGTGGTTTGGTTTATTTTGGTTTGCTTAGCATGGGCCTACATCTTCCCATGCCTGTTTCAGTCTAGAACAGGGCCGTAGTATTTCAGGAAATGATGATGTTGAACTAATTTTCTTCGTAATGAAGGCCCTATGAGTCATCTCCTCATGAACCAAGGCACTGTGTGTGTTCATTCTTGTTCCAATTAGGATTACCCCATCCATTCTGTAGAAGACAGACACAAATTGGCTGCTCAGGGAAAATTTGTGACGACTGAGTTCGAGCCATGCTTTGATGCCGCTGACTTCATTCGAGCTGGAAGAGACATCTTTGCACAGAGAAGCCAGGTTGATAAAGGCTACCTCGGAAATTTCTCACTTTATTATTACATTTTAAATTTCCGAAATTAAAATATTTTCATCCTATTTTTAGTTATCTAAACATAGAACCAAATCTTTATAGGTTTATGTCTCCTTTTTTATTTTCAGGTGACAAACTACATGGGCATTGAATGGATGCGTAAGCATCTCGCTCCAGACTACAGAGTGCATATCATCTCCTTTAAAGACCCCAATCCGATGCACATTGATGCCACCTTCAATATCATTGGGCCCGGTCTTGTGCTTTCCAATCCTGACCGACCATGTCACCAGGTAGGGGAGTTCTTAGGACTCTGGAAAATCAAGAGATTTGGCAACTGAAGGAATTGCCACTATTATTTTAAGCACTTCCGTGATTTCCTAATGGTTCTAAACGACAGATTCAGCAATGCTCACATTATTATGATCAAACATTGGATTGCTTATGTTATATTTACTACAGGATGTCCAACACTCAGAAATATACACTATAGCCGTGATAATTAGTGTAGTGTCATCAGACTCTGACTTTGGCTGCTTGCTGCTGTCAGAGCCTCAAGTTTGTGCGTATGTGTGTGTCTTTATTGAACAGCGTGGTATTATCTCATAACTTGCAGCCGAGGTTCCTCAGCAGATGAATTGCAAACAAGATGATCTCTGCATGTCTGGGGTAACACCACTAGGCAGTGGGTGTCTTCTTCCCTCTCCAGTGGGGCTCCCTTCAGCCAGGCCCACCCTGCAGGGGAGGAACAGAGCCACTGCACTGCAGCAGGTCTATCCCCCCCTGCAGCCTCCTACTTCTGCCCGCTGCCCCCTACTTCCAGTTGGGCGGTGAGTGATTTTGTGTTATTTGCTGGGCTGTAGTGCGCCATTGCAAAATTCACTATTTTACCATATCACTGTTCATTTCTATTCTATATATTTAGACCAATGACCAAGATTACTTATTCACTTCATTTAAATTTATTTATATATAATTTACATAAATCAATTATATATATTATTAAATATTTATTTAATATAATTTATATATTAAGTGGGTATGTGAACTAGGGATGGTTGGGTTATAATAGGTCACTAGGGACAGTTATGGTTCTTTGAGGGTATATTCCTAACATCTGTCTTTATACCATGGTCACAGACGCAAAGTGACAGACTATGAAGTGGATGGACTATGGGTTTGACATAGTCATATTTTGTTTTCTTACAACTAAGTAAGAGGAAATATTTTCATCTCATCTTTGGTCTTTTAAAAAATCTCTGAAACCTGTGAAAAGCATAAGAATATTTTTAAAAGCTTTAACATTTCTGTTACTTTTTAACTTTAATCTGGCACTCTGAGGACTTTATGTACATTTTAACTAAGATTCAGACAAAATCATCCAAATGTTTTGAAATTTTAATTTTTTAATTTTGGCAGTTGAGAAGACAGCTTCTCAAAAAGAATTATTAATCATAAGGGCTATCAGAGACCAAGAATGATAAGAATAGTATCTATAGATTTAAGCCTCTTTGGGTTTGGGGGGGTTTTTTTTATTTTGGTCTTGCAGATTGATCTTTTCAAGAAAGCAGGATGGACCATAGTTACTCCTCCAATACCAGTCATCCCAGATGGTATGTTTACTTTTGTATACTCATAGCCTAAAATAATTACTTCAGTGGCCAAGAATCTTTCACCTATAGACAGCAGCCTGCATATTAGCAATTTAGAATATTTCTCTGGTAAGCAGTAAACTGGTGCTTGGCACTACGGGTACTAGAACAAGGCTGGACTTGTGTTCACAACCTCTCCTTCCATAGAAAATGAAAATGAAAAGACAGGAAAAATCAGTACAAAACAATTTGACGGAAAGCAAGAAATGGCTTTTTAAAGACAACAAGACGAAATTCAAATGTGTAATGAGTATGGATTGATTCATAACATTTACAGATAGTCTTAAGATTAAAATAAATTTTCACAGGGAAACTGAACTATTGAAAGAATTGAGCTGTCACTTGAATATTCTTCACTTCTGAATCCTTGCTTTAACCAAGAATAACAGCAGACATGATTTAATCGTTATTGCTATTTTTAGATCACCCACTCTGGATGTCGTCCAAATGGCTTTCCATGAATGTCTTAATGCTAGATGAAAAGCGTGTTATGGTGGATGCCAACGAAGTCCCGATTCAAAAGATGTTTGAAAAGCTGGGTATGTACCCAGCATAAATGAAACATGTTCATATTCAAAAATATTAAATGAGAAGAAATGACATGCTAGGTCTGATGTATGATTTATCTAATTAAATTTCTGTTCCTTTTAGAAGTACCAAGTTGTTATTTCGTAGGTGGACAATATACTTGTTTTCAACAATCACAACCTCAAAAGGTTGGAGATGCATCCCAGGCTCCTTAGACACCCCCTGAGCAATAAGTTTATCAGTCTTCTATGACTTATCTAACTTCCTGGTGCCCAAGTGTGGAGAGCTACCCCTTTGCAGATAAGCATATAGATGATTTGGCCCTTCGCCAAATAAGAAATTGTTGGGGTCCTTTAAAAGTAATTTGTCATTACATATTTTAAAGGACGTATAAGGATACAGATATAGAAGTGACTTATCTGTGTGATAAGCACTGTGAACAAAGTAATGAAATACAATAGAGGATGTCAGTAAATCATTTCAGCTTTGAACTAAAAAGCAGAACTGGTTATTACTTGGGTGGGAATTTGCTTATCGTGGTATTCAAAATTTAGACCAGTTATTCTATACTGAGAAAAGCGTTGAAAGAATTTTCATATCGCTGTTATTAGGGTGCAGAAGTGTGTGTTTATCACTATCATTCTACTTGACATATCCTAAGTGTCGAATAAAGCCAGGCAGTACACTTATTGAAATCAAGTCATGTTTTGATTTATGTCTTATATTTCAGATGTACTACTCAGAAGATATTGTTTGCCCCTTTGAAACATCCCTCTTTAATGAAGTATCAGTTTAAAAAGATTAGCCCGTTAGTTTTAGATTGAGCCCAATCTAATGATTTCACCTGTAATGCTATCCCACTTTTTTTTTCGTGGCTTCTGTTAAATAAGCCAGTTGCTTGGGTTCAGTTTCCTGTCCTTTAAGATTTTATTGTTTCTCAACTTAAAATATTATTAAGTACCAAATATCTGATTTATAATTTTGTTTTTAATAAAGTCTTTTTGAACATAGGGAACTTGTTAAAGCAAATTAAATTCTCTCCAGCTCAAGGTTATATGGCTCTAGCCATCTGACTAAGATAGATATGTCTTTCTATCAGGAAACACATACTCATTGTTAAAAGCCCACTTCTTATCCCAAGCCCACTCCTGAACCCGTGTCCAAACCCTGTTTTTACTCTTCAAAGCCCTGCTCAGTCTTACTTTCTCATGAAAGGCTTTCCAGATGACTCATGCTGCCTTTCTAACTATACCAGTGGACCCTTTAGCAACTCTGTAGCTTAGCTTTCCTCTCAAAATAATGGATTCCTTGAGAGAGGAGAATAGATTTTCTTTTTAAAACCCCATTATGCCAAACACAACAGATTCTTCCAAAATACCATTGGTTGACTGGGCCATGTACATCATAACCATATTAATACAAATGGTGCTGGATTAAACTAATTGCCTGAGTAGCTCTGATACCTGTATGACCATACAACCCAGATGAACTCTGTTCCATTGTTTCCTTAAGGTGGCCTGGTCAAGCTAATTATGTCAGATAAACTCTGCTTGTATGTGGGCAGGTAAAGTCAACTTTTCAGGTTGGCTAAATTATACTTTTCTTACTAAATTGACATGGTAAAATTAGAAACAGTCTGACAAAGTAGTTAAAGCATAATTCTAAAAGGCCTTGAAATTTTACTATTTGGATTGTTTCTGAACGTTTGTCAGATATATCCGCTCATGAAACCTGTTGACTTGTGAATAGTCAGTAGAACAAAATAGACATCAGAGTCTCTGCTGACTTTCTGGTGAAGGTTTTATATTAGCAGTGGAATAGATCAGATGAAATATAATTGACGAATAAAATTGAAAGACTATCCTGGGGTGGACTTATGGGTTAGAACCACAGTATTCCTACCCATTTTTAGGCTCATTTCTATAGAAGAATCTTCATGTGAGTCCATCTAACTGGCCACGTCTCTCTCTTTCCATGCAGGTATCAGTACCATTAAGGTTAACATTCGTAATGCCAATTCCCTGGGAGGAGGCTTCCACTGCTGGACCTGCGATGTCCGGCGCCGAGGCACCCTACAGTCCTACTTTGATTGACCAGGCCTGCTGGGGCTTGGGGCTGGGCCTCAAATAAAACTAGGAAGCTTAGGGATAAGGTTCATTCTCCTGCTTTAAAAAGTGCATGAACTGTAGTGCTTTATACAATCATATCCATAACAGGGGTCTTAAGCCTGGTTTATTTTTATTATTTTTCTTTGATAAAAGGAAAATAACCTGTGCTAGATCTTACTCTCTTCTCCTAAATATTTTACTGTTTGGCTTCAAGCATAAAAATTTGGTGAATGTCTACCAAAACAGAAATTAGTCATTTGAGTAACTTGGCTACTAATATATTTAACCATCTACCTCTGTTTTTAATTTTCTTTCCAAAAGGCAGCTTGAAATGTTAGTCCTAATCGTCACTTTTTTTTTCCTTTTTGCTAAACTTGTGAATGTTTGTATCACTTCTTTTTTCTAAATAAAAGACTCAGAATGTATACAGATCTTATAGAACCAGTAATTGTCTCTTTTTCTAATAAGGAATTTTGGTAATTTTTAATTTTTTGTTTTTAAAAATAACCTAGACTATTGCAAACATTTAAGTGAATTTTCCATGAATATTTTTAATATTCTCATCTCAACATTGGTGATATTTGCTATTAAAAACCTTTTCATACAACTTACCTCATTTCAAGTGATTTATTTTAATCTCTTTTTTCTTCTTTGTCCAGAATTTTAGAGGAATATTTAGTGCAATAGGATATAACTATCAGTTCCAATTCCTAAATTTTGATGTTCAGTATCTAGTGGATACATTGCATCTTTGGTAATCTAAGATTTGTGTACAGATGTGCAAATTATTTAAAGCACAGACTTTAAAAGCATTAAAAAAAAAAAACTAATGGAGGTAAAACCTACATGCGATGTGAAATAATTTTAACGTTGGATACGGTACATGTATTTTTATTCTAATAAACTTTTGTGTTCCAGAATGGGTTTTATTAGAGTTTGGCATCAGTCTAACCATTTTAAGCATAAGTAAATTATGGGAATAAAGCTCTTGGAACAGTGTTCTAATGCTTTGAATTATTCAATATATTCACCTCCAGTAGATAAAAATTTAAACCTAATGCTTGTATTCAGAAATGTTTAGCAGAGTCAGATTTTATTTATTAATTAATCCAATCAGTCAACAATATCTGAATGTCTTCTGAATATAAGGGACTAATCCTAGGCTCCAGAAGAGGAAAAAAAGTCTCCATTCTCTAGATACTCAGTATTTTGACCCATGAAAAATCTGTGGGGTGAGGATGGGGGGAGGTGTACTTTGAAGTGGTCATGGGTTTCGACCGTGCCTTTGTAGCCTAGTGTCTTTTTTCACGCACCACAGAAATACCTGCCCATTCTACACTCGACTGAATCCTGCTTAAGAAATCTTACAGGGGCTTCCCTGGTGGCACAGTGCTTGACAGTCCGCCTGCCGATGCAGGGGACACGGGTTCGTGCCCCGGTCCGGGAAGATCCCACATGCCGCGGAGCGGCTGGGCCTGTGAGCCATGGCCGCTGAGCCTGTGCGTCCGGAGCCTGTTGCTCCGCAACGGGAGAGGCCACAACAGTGAGAGGCCCGCAAAAAAAAGAAACCTTACAATCATGTGGATTGGTGCACAGTTAGGGGATATATTCCTGGGTCTAAATACTACTCTGCAATTCTATTACACACCCCTCCACATTCTCCTCAGTAGCTATTCCAGACCTTCACTTTGTTCTCTTATCATACTGCTTCATTTTTCACAGAGAAAATAGAGGCCATCAGGTGTCAGTTCCCTCAGCTTTTCTGCTCCAATTCTCTATAGATTTACCTGCATTTGCATTCCCTGGTTAAATTCTTTCTCTCCTTGCCTGTACGAGCTAAGCTTCTAAAGAGAAAAGTTGGGTCTTCCTCTCATCACTCAACTGTACTTCTCAACCCTCTACAAAGACACTTCTCTCACTACTGCAGAGAAAGAGGTGAACCTTTTGACCAGGTCTAATCCACACAACTGTCCTTAGATTCTAATCTTTCTCTCCTCTTTCAGGAACTGGCTTCATCAGTTATCATCTTTCTTATAACTCCAGCGTGTGTGTGTGTGTGTGTGTGTGTCTTCCCTCAGCAAATAGTCATGTTCAAAATAATCTTCAAAACAAAAACTATCCCTCTGGCAATGTCACTGTCTTTTAGAGCTCAGTTTCCAGAAAGAATACATCTACTGATATGTCCACTTTTTCACCTTTTATTTACTCTTTAATCTCTTGCTATCTGATTTCTACCTTATTGCTTCAGGGTACTGCTGAGAACCCTGACCCAAGTGTCATTTCCAGTGGACACAATTCAGGCCTTACTGACCATTCCTTTGAAGGTCTCTCCTCTTTTGGGTTTCTGAGGTACCGCTTTCTCCCTCCTGGGTTATCTCACCTGTGCACAGGTCTTACCCCCTACATATCCACCAGTAATTCCCAGAGGCTACGTGGGAGGGGAGGCCCTAAGCCTGGACCTTCTAGTCTAGGCCTGGCCCTGAGCCCCAGGTCCTGTTCCCAACTGTCTGTGGACATTATCTGGATGTGCAAAGGCATCGCAGGCTCAACACTATCACAACTGACTCAGTTGGCCAAGCCATCCTGGACTCTTCCCTCTTTCTCATCTCATCATGTTTCTAGCATTGGCCTTTTGCATGGTTATTAAATAAGACGATTACTTCAACAAAGATAGCTCAACTGAATGATTTAATAAAGTCTCTATTTTTAGATCCTTGGCACTGCTTGTGGTGTCCCCTCTTGTCAAAGTTGTAGAGGAAAACAGAAGCAGCCTGGTGTCCACCACACAATTGCTATCAGGTTTCTTTTCGTCATCCACCAGTCCTGCAACCTGGTGGCTTCTCTGGTATCTGTAGCAGGCAGAAGGCCCACCATTTGCCTCTTTAGAGTCACGGTTTCCAGATCACTTGCCAACAACTGCAGATTGCCATTCTTCCTAGGGACCACCAAGCCTTTTGTAACTCGATGTCTAAGGAAACAGCTGTGCATATTAGGATGAACCTACTGTCATAAAAAATGAACTAAATTTAAATAAAAATAATATTGCCAGGGCAGGTCTAGGTCCTTGTAAAAAAGCAAGGTATTTCTTTCAGGAATAACCTTTTAAAAATAAAGTTCATGGATCTGACCACTCTAGTGTGTTAACTTGCAACTACATAGGAATACCACCCAATAGTTCAGAAGAATGTAAAAATACAGTACCTCAGATTTTTTTTGGTCAACTTTTTGGATGTAGAGGATCTTTTTTTTTAAGAAATTAGAAGAATATGAAAAACATTTAGATTCCCATCACAGTGCACCAACAGTAACAGTTAAACGAGGTTTGACTGCTAAAGTCTCATAGGACTTAAAATGACAGTGCTTATAAATCTATATAGTTTATTACAGGAAAAGGGCACAGTATAGCAATAGTATTAAAGATATGCATCACAGCCAAAGGCCATCTCACAGCAAAGAGTCCAGGGCAGCCAAGCCCGACCTGCATTTGTTAGCCCTCTGTAAGGGCTGTCTAGACACACTTTCTCAGATCTGGAACCACCAATATGAGCACGGACCATCTCAGAACCAAGGAGCCCAAGGTAGAGTCTCAACCAGGGTTTCTCATCCCCTGTTGGTCACGTGGGCATATACTTGCTATGTAACCAGTTCCAATGACAGAACCCTCTGGGTGTCTCAGACCAGGTGCAAGTCAATTTCACTGTTATCAATAAACAATGTCAACAGCTTGCCTTGAAACTCCTCCCACCCATGGTTACAAAGCAGCACTAATAATCAGTAGGTGTTATGCCTGGACCAGAGGTCAGTGTCAGGTGGGTACATTTCTTATTTTAGTAAAAGAGTTCGGGCCAATTTCAGGTCTGCAGGAATTAACCCTCACAGCACGGACTAACCCCTCATCCATGGTCAAGACCATTCTAGGACAAAATGGTCACTCTTAGTTTGAGAGCCATTACTTGCTTGACGATATATAATCAAGTAGACAATCAAAATGTACATGAAAATTCCATGCATTTGTAATAATCCGTGGGCAGCTGGTATGGATTTAAACAAATAGCTGAAAATTCCAGCATAAACTTTCTCATACTTCTGAACTAACTTTACAATTAGTTTGTCTACTTCTTCTACAGCCATTGTATTTATGGTATGTATCTGCTGAGGGATTCAGGGACTGTAGTCGACCTACCATTGCTCAGGTCAAAATTTTCTTCATGCAGGTTCTCCTCCACAGGGATAATATCCTAAAGGGGTTTAGTTCAGTCTCCCAATATTCACATTTGGTTGTCCATATCAGTATTATCACACGTTTTATTAGCTTCTACAATATTAGTTTTACCCAATTATCTAATGTAATTCTACCTTTAATCCTCCTCAGGTCAAGTTATAAGACATAGTCCTATAATTTTGTGGAATGGCCCTTCAATCACTTGTTTTCCCTCAGTTTAAAAAGCATATGTTTTGTTTATCCCCATTTTCTATTAACCCATTACTTTGAGAGTGACAAGTAATATGCTAAGCCTACTGAATATGTTTCTTTGCCTACCGTTTCACTGTATATATAGGCAGTGACGTGTCTTGATCTGATCTGATGAAATGTAACTAGGAGGGCCAAACAGGAAGGCGATGTGTGTGTGTGTGTGTGTGTGTGTGTCTGTGTGTGTGTGCGTGTGTGGTTGTTGCAGTCCTTTGACAGAATTTGCAACACTGACTTTAGCCATTGATATGTGAAACCAAACCCTTAAGGCCAATATTTAAGTTGCCAAACAATAGGTAAAGGGACAATGTAATCTATTTGCCAGCTATATGATGGACCTTTTCCCCTGGGAATACTTCCCCAGAGGAACCGAAAATTCTGCCTTTCCTGTTGGCAAATAGGGCAATTTTTATTAAGAGTTTGAGACTCAGTAGGGCCAAATAACAGCTGGCCAATCCTCTTCAGGAGGCTCTATAGTCAGTCCTACGGGAAAAGAGGCTACTTGCTTGTGACTACAGTGAGTTCCTCCCATGGAAACTCCCAGGAACATGCTCCCATTGTGTACCAAATCCATTTTAGGATGGAACTTGTTTGGGCATTGTCCTTCTTGTTGGAATGCTTTTCTAACATCACCCATGACGTGCTGGTATTTCAGGTCTTAATATAATCTTATATCCTTCTATTATTGGAGCTGTTCCATAAATGCTCAATAACAAGCCTGTAACTGTCTTCAAAAGGAATATACTAGAGAGTAGCATTTGGTACTTTTCTAGTTCAAAAGTCCAGGTCACCACTGAGCAGTAGATATTGCCTTTGGCCAGACACTCCAGTTGGCATGAGTGCAGGTAGCCAACACTTCTAATATTATTTCATCATGAGGATCATAAGGTCCAATGGGATAATTTGGGCTACAGCCCTCTGCGGTTCTAAGAAGCCTTGTTGCTATTCAGCTCCTCAGTCAAATATAGCCTTTTTCTGGGTAATCTTACGAACTGAAACTAACGATATCCCTGACTGAGGGATACAATTTTTCCAAAAGCCAAACAGGCCCACTAGGTGTTGAGTCCCTATAGCCTGAGAGGTGGGAAGCAATAATTTATTGCTCATTGTCTACAGTATGCAGTCCCCCCAAATTTCATAGTCTGTGTACAGCCCTGGATTTTTTTGGAGTTAATCAATTATCCCCAATTGGTTATATGATTTATAACCTTCGTAAGGTCTCTTTTAGCTTGATCCTCAGATTTTGAGATAACCATATCACCAATATAGCATATTCGAACATTGTCCAGTTGTATTAGATCTAGGGCCCACCTGACAAGACTGTGACAGTACATGGGCGAGTTCAAATATCCTTGATGTGATACAGTAATTGTGTATTACAGACCATAACACGTCAATGCAAGTTGTGGTTGCCTCCCCCTGTCGACTGATAATGGGAACAGCACATTTTCTGTGCGATTCTGTGGTGAACTGGCTCACATTGGTCTCTGCTTCCTGTACCCTGCTGTCTGGATTAGGCATCACTCCTCCATCAGCTGTCCTGTCTTCCAAAAATTTATAGGCAGCTCTCATCTACTGTTTTCCCTTTTCTCTTAGTCCTTCTGGGTTTTGACCTTGTTATTCCATTACTATCATTTCAGGGCAGTTTCAGGGGAAAGTGAAGATAAATGTTTATTTTTAATCCAATTCAGTCCCTAATCATGTGTTAGTCTTTAGACAGTTAATTCTAAATAGCATGATAAAGGAAGAAATTGAGGGAATTTCCCCCAAATCGCACAACCTGGTTGCACACCAGGAATTAAGGTGAAATGGAAGTGAACCAGCCCTTGCACCGTCTGCAGCTCAGCTTCACATCATTTGAGTAGCCCAGAAAATCTCTAGCTTGGAATTGGATTAAAATGATACTTGATGGCTGGAACTCCCAGATGCCTGAAAAAAGTAATAAGAATTCTTCTTTGAGGGAATGTAACATCTGTCTAGGCTTCAGATTGTTTCTAAAAATAAGATTTCATATACAAAGTCCCATACACAACCAAAGATAGACAGACACACGAAGAGTAAAGACCCTTTCAGCAAAACATTCAACAGAAATATATCCACAGAGACTCCAGATATCAGATTATCAGACAACAGACTATAAAGTATCCTCCCACTAAGAAGCCCCATACCCATTAGCAGTCATTCTCCATTTCTCTTCTAAGCCCTAGGCTATTACTAATCTACTTTCTGTCTCTATAGATTTATCTCTTCTGCAAATTTAATAAATGGAATCATACAAAATGTGGTCTTTTGTGATGGGATTTTTTCACTTAGCAAAATGTTTTCAAGTCTTATCCACTTTGTAGCTCATATCAGCACTTTGTTCTTTTTTTATGGCTGAACAAAATTCCATTATATGGCTATTCCACATTTTATCTGTCCATCAGTCGGTGAATATTTATGTTATATCCATTTGGGGGCAACTATGAATAGTGCTGCTGTGAACATTTGTGTGCAAGTTTTCGTGTGGACCCAGCAATACCAGAGTGGAACTGGAATTGCTCGGTCATATGGTAACTCCATGTACTACTTACAGAAAGAAAAAAAAAAGTCACATTAAAAAGAAGCTAGTAAGGGTTGTTTGAGAAGATAAACAAAATTGATAAACCATTAGCCAGACTCATCAAGAAAAAGAGGCAGAGGACCCAAATCAATAAAATTAGAAATGAAAAAGGAGAAGTTACAACAGACACCGCAGAAATACAAAGCATCCTAAGAGACTACTACAAGCAACTCTATGCCAACAAAATGGACAACCTGGAAGAAATAGACAAATTCTTAGAAAGGTATAACCTTCCAAGACTGAACCAGGAAGAAATAGAAAACATAAACAGACCAATCACAAGTAATGAAATGGAAACTGTGATAAAAAATCTTCCAACAGGGCTTCCCTGGTGGCGCAGTGGTTGAGAGTCCGCCTGCCGATGCAGGGGACGCAGGTTCGTGCCCTGGTCTGGGAAGATCCCACATGCCACGGAGTGGCTGGGCCCGTGAGCCATGGCCACTTAGCCTGCACGTACAGAGCCTGTGCTCCGCAACGGGAGAGGCCACAACAGTGAGAGGCCCTCGTACAGCAAAAAAAAAAAAAAAAATCTTCCAACAAACAAAAGTCCAGGACCAGATGGCTTCACAGGTGAATTCCATCAAACATTTAGAGAAGAGCTAACACCCATCCTTCTCAAACTCTTCCAAAATATTGCAGAGGAAGGAACACTCCCAAACTCATTCTATGAGGCCACCATCACCCTGATACCAAAAGCAGACAAAGATACTATAAAAAAAGAAAATTACAGACCAATATCACTGATGAATATAGATGCAAAAATCCTCAACAAAATACTAGCAAACAGAATCCAACAACACATTAAAAGGATCATACACCATGATCAAGTGCGATTTATCCCAGGGATGCAAGGATTCTTCAATATATGTAAATCAATCAATGTGATAAACCATACTAACAAATTGAAGAATAAAAACCATATGATCATCTCAATAGATGCAGAAAAATCTTCTGACAAAATTCAACACCCACTTATGATAAAAACTCTCCAGAAAGTGGGCATAGAGGGAACCTACCTCAACGTAATAAAGGCCATATACGACAAACCCACAGCAAACATCATTCTCAATGGTGAAAAATTGAAAGCATTTCCTCTAAGATCAGGAACAAGACAAGGATGTCCACTCTCACCACCATTATTCAACATAGTTTTGGAAGTCCTAGCCATGGCAATCAGAGAAGAAAAAGAAATAAAAGGAATACAAATTGGAAAAGAAGAAGTAAAACTGTAACTGTTTGCAGATGACATGATACTATACACAGAGAATCCTAAGGATGCCACCAGAAAACTACTAGAGCTAATCAATGAATTTGGTAAAGTTGCAGGATACAAAATTAATGCACAGAAATCTCTTGCATTCCTCTACACTAATGATGAAAAATCTGAAAGAGAAATAAAGGAAACACTCACATTTACCATTGCAACAAAAAGAATAAAATACCTAGGAATAAACCTACCTAGGGAGACAAAAGACCTGTACGCAGAAAGCTACAAGACACTGATGAAAGAAATTAAAGATGATACCAACAGATGAAGAGATATGCCATGTTCTTGGATTGGAAGAATCAATATTGTGAAAATGACTATACTACCCAAAGCAATCTACAGATTCAATGCCATCCCTATCAAATTGCCAATGGCGTTTTTTACAGAACTAGAACAAAAAATCTTAAAATTTGTATGGGGACACAAAAGACCCTGAAGAGCCAAAGCAGTCTTGAGGGAAAAAAAACAGAGCTGGAGGAATCAGGCTCCTGGACTTCAGACTATACTACAAAGCTACAGTAATCAAGACAATATGGTACTGGCACAAAAACAGAAACATAGATCAATGGAACAAGATAGAAAGCCCAGAGATAAACCCATGCAGCTATGATCAACTAATCTATGACAAAGGAGGCAAGGATATACAATGGAGAAAAGACAGTCTCTTCAATAAGTGGTGCTGGGAAAACTGGACAGCTACATGTAAAAGAATGAAATTAGAACACTCCTAACACCATACACAAAAATAAACTCAAAATGGATTAGAGACCTAAATGTAAGACCAGACACTATAAAACTCTTAGAGGAAAAAAGGAAGAACACTCTTTGACATAAATCACAGCAACATCTTTTTTGATCCACCTCCTAAAGTAATGGAAATAAAAACAAAACTAAACAAATGGGACTTCAAAGCTTTTGCACAGAAAAGGAAACCATAAACAAGATAAAAAGACAACCCTCAGAATGGGAGAAAATATTTGCAAACTAATCAATGGACAAAGGATTAATCTCCAAAATTTACAAGCAGCTCATGCAGCTCAATATTAAAATAACAAACAACCCAATCCAAAAATGGGCAGAAGACCTAAATAGGCGTTTCTCCAAAGAAGACATACAGATGGCCAGGAAGCACATGAAAAGCTGCTCAACATCACTAATTATTAGAGAAATGCAAATCAAAACTACAATGAGGTATCACCTCACACCAGTTAGAATGGTCATCATCAGAAAATCTATAAGCAACAAATGCTGGAGAGGGTGTGGAGAAAAGGAACCCTCTTGCACTGTTGGTGGGAATGTAAAATGATACAGCCACTATGGAGAACAGTATGGAGGTTCCTTAAAAAATTAAAAATAGAATTACCATATGATCCAGCAATCCCACTACTGGGCATATACCCAGAGAAAACCATAATTCAAAAAGACCCATGCACCCCAATATTCATTGCAGCACTACTTACAATAGCCAGGTAATGGAAGCAACCTAAATGCCCATCGACAGATGAATGGATAAAGAAGATATGGTACATATATACAATGGAATATTACTCAGCCATAAAAAGGAACAAAATTGGTTCATTTGTATAGACATGGATGGATCTAGAGACTGTCATACAGAGTGAAGTAAGTCAGAAAGAGAAGAACAAATATCGTATATTAACACATTTATTTGGAACCTAGAAAAATGGTACAGATGAACCGGTTTGCAGGGCAGAAATTGAGACACAGATGTAGAGAACAAACGTATGGACACCAAGGGGGGGAAGCAGCGGAGGGGGGTGGAGGTGGCGGTGTGATGAATTGGGTGATTGGGATCGACATGTATACACTGATGTGTGTAAAACTGATGACTAATAAGGACCTGCTGTATAAAAAAATAAATAAAATTAAATTAAAAAAAATTTACATTCCTCTCCCCCAAAAAACTAGTAAGAATAAAAATAAGCCTACTAATATACCAAATCAGTGTATGATTTGTGTTATTCATTTGTATAATAGTTGGTATGACTGTATTACGGCTTGAAAAAGACAATGAAAAGGATCTTAAAGGCAACGTGGCTCTCACGTGAAGATAGACTAAATTGATTGAACTCAGTCTAGAAGAAGGAAAGCTGAGGAAGTTACAAAATCAAAATTATTGAAGTTACAGAATCTTGACTAACTGGTCAACCTCCAATTTATTTAACCATTTTCAAAACACCTCAATAAGAGTACAGTCTTGATTTTAAATAAGATAGTTTAGGAACCTAATAGCAAAGTAATCTGGACTCTGTTCGGTTTTTTTACCAAAAAAAAATAATGAACATATATGAATATTAATATATGAGTTACTGAGAATCTACCATAAGCTAGGCATCATCCTGAGTACAAAACATGCTTTATCTCATTTGACCTTTCTAAAAAACTTCAAGATAGGTATTATTTTTCTTATTTAAAAAGGAAGAGAAAATAAAGGTTAAGTGCTCATGTCCAAATCTCTCCTATTTTAACAACAATTTTCTCTTAAATCACATCATCCCCCAGCTACCTCTCATTTCCTTCCCCCCATGTAGAGGTAAATTTCATGAAAGGATTGTTTGTATTTCCCATAATCATTTTCTTACCATCCTTATGGTAAGAAACTTATACCTGAAGTTTGCCCCACGACATTGTCAGAAACTGCATCCTCTGAGTTCAACACCGAAGTGAGAGTTCCAGTGCCATTTTCCAGACTTTCTCTTAAAAACCTCTTCCCTTGGCTCATCCTCTAGAGCAGGATTCAGCAAATGTTTTCAACATCCTTGGAGCTAAAAATGGCCTTTGTATTCTTCAATAGTTGAAAAAAGTCAAAAGAAGAAGAAGATTTCACATGTGAAAGATTACATGAAATTCTCATTTCAGTGTCCATAAATAATGCTTATGGGACACAGACATGTGTATTCACTTCTGTATTGTCTATGGCTGCTTTGGTGCTACAATGGCAGAGTTGAGTAAGTTGGGACAGAGGCCTTACTTATGTGGTGCTATCACTGCTTCACGCTGCTGCTCACGGGCTCTGAATCACACTGACACACTTAGAACTTGACAGGTCCCACTGACACAGTTAGAACTTGACAGTGTTTCAAGAGCCTTATGTATCACTCTATCCGTGACATTTTATTTTTTTCACTGCCAGTGCATACCCATCATGTCAAAACAAGAAAAGTGGACTTCAAATGTCATGCCTCTAAGGCACAGTGGAATGTGGGTTATTTTGATCAAATTAGATGCCAAAGCATTGTGTTTATTATACAGTGACATTAAGGCTGTGCTGACATTACCAAACTAAGCCTGATCACAATATTCCCAGCTCACAGGAGAGGAACAGTCAGAAAAATTGGAAAATCTTAAATGGAATATCTCATCACAGAAAAATTTCTTTACAAAAATAAAAAATGAAAATAAGGCTGCAACAAAAGCCAGTTTCCTACTGGCTCATTTGTTAGCCAAGCAAGGAAAGCCATTTACTGCTGGTAAGTTCACTGGATCATGTTGGATTGCAGCAGCTGAAGGAATCTGTCCAGAATAAACAAACTTGCTTAAAACTATTAGCCATTTGGTGTGAAGCACTGCTCCAAGAGTTGAGGACATTGGGAGCAACATCGATAATCAATTAAACAAGAAGGCAAATGATTTCGAGTGGTTTTCCTTGGCTCTTGATGTGTCAGCAGGTATTACTGATACTGTATCTGCTAACACGGAGAGGGATCAACTTGAAGTCTTAACACACATCATGCCCTAGAGCATTTTTCATCTTTCCTTCTCTAGCCAGCTTTCACACATACCACAAAGGTTTCAGATTCGTTCTCTTCTCAAGCAGGGGCATATTTATTCTTGCAGGATTCTAACTGCAGTTCTCAAAGCTCTAGGATAACTATGGTACATTTTCAGAGAGTGTCAGTTTTATTCCAGGATTTGGAGAAAAACTGTTTAAAATGTTTGCCCCTTAAAAGGGTTTTGTGACACATGTACAAGTAAAATTAGCAAAATTCTGTTTTTCCATGTCAGTCAAACTTGTGTTTTTCTTGAATGCATACTGTAGAGTAGAAAAATTTTTATGTGTAGAGAGTGATTGAAAACTCTGGCATTTTTTGGTGTAATCGAGGAACCCATTGATATTAGCTCTGGAGTCTCCTTAAGTGAATGCAAGACGCTACACGAGACAAGAACAAATTTTGTGGGTATCTGTGGCCCACATTTATACTTTGACCAGAGTAGACAAACTTGAACATGTGACTTCTCAGTGAGTCCAAGAAGGCTGAGATATCTATTGTACAATAGATATTTATCTACCTTATAAGTTTCTCACCTCGTAAATCACTGTTACTACTTGGATTATACACAAAACCATTGGCTCCTGCAAATCAGCTCCATTTCCTGATATAATTGCCCTCAATCAAATGTTTTGGTATATTGAAATATTTCTGGATAAAATCATATGATATTTAGGATTTGGTTCAAAATAATATGGGATGGGGGAAGTACACTGGAGTAAGGTTTCAAACTCAAGGTTGACTTGCTTTTCATTAGGCAAGAAAAGAGAGGTGATGACCAAAGACAAAAACCTGGATAATTTGACTAACTTGTTCATCGTGGTGATAAAGAATGTCTCACTCAATTTTCTTATTTAATAGCTTTTGGTTTATTTGTTTGAAGTCTAAATAATTTCAGATAACAACTGCAAGGCAAAACTGTTAATGTTTTTTTTTGTGAACATCAATAAAATTGTTATAATAAAGATTGAGAGTTAGATGGAAATCATAAGGACTATATCACTGAGATTCTCGGTTCATTTAAGCATAGTGAAAGTTTTGGCTTTAGTGAAACAGAAAACATCATTACTCATCTTTCTTCAACATAAAAGTGTTTTGACAAGAATTCTGTGGAAATAGTAAAAAAAGGCTGACTGGGTCAGAGAGCAGATCATATGACACTGATTACTTGGCCTGTGAGCAGGATGTCGCAACTCTCAGAATTGTTTATCACAGGAACCTGAAAATACTGCACCATCACTCTCTCTCCAGCAGCATCCTACACATATTTTTTCAGCATTTACCCTTTTATAGCCCATAAAGCAGTGAAAAACTGTTTGCCGTTTTTTTGTGGGTGTGGGTTCTAGAGACACTGGGACTCCAAAATAGAGAAGAGAAGTTGTCGAGATGATGAATCTGGTATTGGTGTCAGCTGCCTTCGGTGCAGCCCAGTTTTCTGACATGGACAGAATCCAAGAAAAGCAGCCTCTTCATTGAACCAATGATACAGGCGGAACATTTCTTTTTCCCTGAATGATAATTTAAAACATTTTAATATATTTTAAAATATGGTGTTATTATAGTATAAAATGAAATATTTGTATCGATTTTAATATTTCAAAAAGAGACTTCAAAGAAACTTAATGATTTTATTGGCTACTTTGGCCATACCCCCGTACTCTCCAGAGTATGATTTGTTCTCCTCTGCTAGGAGGGGTAACTGGTGGAAAATACTGAAAAGTCCTGATTGAACTGGTTTTCTTTTTTTAAGGAAAGCTTAGGAAGGTGTCAATTATTTAAAACTTCTCTAAACCATACCTGTGGGGAGAAATTCTTCTCAGTTATTTAAAAATCAGGCTAACAAAATATTTTTACATAAACAGTAGTTTTATTATTTTCTAATACTCTAGTATATTCAAAGTAGGCTAAGAAAGCATTGCCTAATAGAGAATCGGTGAAATGGGGGAAAAAATGAATTGATTTAAGAAACCATGGGCTTACCAGAAATCAATTCCTAAATTGAAATTTATTATTTGCATAGACATTAAAGATAATGCCTGAAACCTTTTAAAAAACTAAGTAAAATTTCCTGTATAATTCTGTAGACAGCCTAAAATTTCTATGGGAACAATTATCTCTAAGGTAAAAGGGGAAAATTTGATTTTGTCCCTTCAAATGATCACAAATGGTCAAATCTGTTTTAGGAAGCTTTTATTATAACCTACATTGCACAGAAAGGATGCTTGGGTGGTATTTGTGGGAATGCCCAGAAAAAAATGTATCGTCTGGTCAAAGCTGAGACATCGAGGTCAGCATTTTCATCCCATCCTGTCCTTGGGCTCCAGGATGCAGGGACTGTGGCTTTCAAGTGAGCGCCACAAGTCTTTCCACTCTGTCCCTACAGAAACTATTTCCTTAACCAGAATTGCTGGCGCTTATTGTGTACAGAGTGGGAACAAACTCCTGGCACAAGGTTAGAATGTGTTCAGCGTTCTGAGAATTGCTTTAGCAATTCTCCCCTCTATAATGCATCCATATTTTTTTTCTCTCTACTAGACATTTCCGCTAGTATACAAATATAGTACTATTTCTTCCACGTAAAAAACAAACAACCACTCGTGACCTCATTCCCCCATTTAGCTTACTGCTCTATTTCTGTTCCTGCCACAGAAAAACTCCTCAAAATAATCATCTACCCCCCTTGTCCGCAATTCCTCTCCTCTTCTCTTCTGAGCCCACTCACTCAGGCCTCTACCCCGACCTCTTCACATAAGTTGCCCTTGTTAGGGCTATTAATGTCTCCCACGTTGTAAAATCTAAGGCACATCTTCTTTATCCTTACTTGACCCATCAGCAGTGTCCCCGACAATTGATCACTTTATTTTTCTTCCTTGTAACATTTTCTGCCTCTGGTTTTCAGGACACCCCTCTCTCCTGGCTCTCCTCTCTCCTCAATGGCTGCTACTTGGTCTCCCTGGTTCCTCCTGTCTCTCTGACTTGAAACGCAGGACTGCTCCAGGGCTCCGTTTTGGCTCTTTGTCTCAGACTACAATTTCTCCTGGGGAATCTCATTCAGTCTCATGCACGTAGATGACATCCAAATGCACATTTCCAGCCCTGACCTGTCCACACGCATATATTCCACTGCCTGCTCCACATTTCTACTTGTATGTCTAATAGGCGTCTCAATTTTCGTATGTCCCAAACTGAACTCCTGATCTTTCCCCCCAAACCTGCTTCTCCCTGAGTCTGCCTCTGCTTATTTAGTTAAAGTAATTCCAACCTTCCAGTGGCTCAGGCTATAAACTTTGGACTCACTGTCCTTCACTCCACTCTTTCTCTTGAATAAAATGCTGAAAGAAAACACTGAAGTCTGCTCAACATAATGCTTAAAGACGAAGGGCTAGAATTCTTACCACTGCCTAAAAGTTGCAAAAGGGCTATTGCCACCTCTTTCTCTCTAGAAATGCCAAGCTTTCAACCATCAGCTATAATCACCCTTTGGAGAGACCAGGAAGCTTCTGTTCAGACCTGCAACTTCTACTAACTGGGTAACAATTGTTCAAACTGGTTCCAGGAAGGAAGGAAAAACACAAGGTTGGAAATCATGTTCCCTTTATACACACCACTTGTAAACGCCACATATTTTCACACACATTTCTTTTATTCTCTACTTTCAAGTGGTCAACTTTCCCACCAAGTACCAAAGGGAAGCTCTGTGGCCCTGGAGACACCAACTGCTGGAAAAGTTCTTTGCAGAGCACGTAGGTGCCATAGTTGCTGCTGGGCACTTGTATTGGAGAAATAGAGCTGGCCTCACCTCCTTTGGGGACATATCAATACAGAGAGGATTCCCAAGTAGTGGGGAAAAATGCTCCCATAGGTAGGATGTAGAATTTAAATCCCTCTGGGAGTTTTTAAACAGTAAAGTATGTCTTCTGCTTTTTTGAAAATCAGCCCATCTGTAATTTCTTTGAAGATAAGAGATCTGTTTTCTACTTTTTTTGGTATCACTCCCAAGAGCCTGAGTGAGGTGCTTTGCATTTGATGGGTCAAAAAAAATGTTGCTGATTGCTCTGAACTTTATCCTCCACCTTGGGAACTGGGTGGGTTCCTTTATTCTTTAAGGACTAAATCATATCTCTATGTGTTTCTATCTCCAAGACCCAAAGAAGCACCTACTTGCCACACAAGCAGGTAAAGATACACAAGCCCCAGTGAAGAAGGCACTCATGCAGTCTTGGAAAGTTGCTCTTCTGGTGGGACATCACTGAGGCTTCAGGCAACAGGGGAGATGAGGAGAAAGGAACTTAAGGTAGCCAAGTGTTCTGTATGCTACCAGTTTATTAGGAGGAATTCTGATAGGATTCTTAGTTTATCACTACTAACAGCTCTGCCTTCTCCTTTGCAAATTGGCATTTGTATTCTGTCATCATTTTTACTATCAACCTTGCAGTCTTTAGTGCCTTAAATTCATTTAAATACATTTCTTCTTCCCTACCCACAATCCAACATACATAAGTGATTCTGATAAAAAAGAAATGGGACATTATCTGATAGAAATCCTCAAAGACTTAAAATATTTTTAAGAGCTACATCTGAAAAAGTTGTGACAAAGGAGTATGGTGAAATCACTTAGTATTTATGTTTTAACTTTACTTTCTCTTAAATGTAATTTTGAAATGTTCTTTTCTAGAAAAGATACATGAATGATAAGGTTCTTTAAAAAAAAAAGAAGGTGCACAATAGAAACCTGTTAGAGCTATTACTAAGGAAACCCATGAACCCATGAAGAAATGCCCGTAAATAAGTGCAAGTGACTGATGCAGATTAGAAGCTCAATTCTGGTTTCAAAGAAAAAAATGCTAAAAGCAAAGATAGAGGAATAACTTTCTTTTTTCCCCAAGTTTTACTGAGGTGTAACTGATGTGTAACATGGTATTAATTTAAGGTGTACAACCTAATAACTTGATTTATGTAAACATTGCAAAATGATTACAATAGTCTAGTTAACATCCATCATCTCATATAGTCATGTTTTTTTCTTGTGATTAGAATTTTAAGATCTACTCTCTTCACAACTTTCAAATATACAATATAGTATTGTTAACTATAGTTATCGTGCTGTACATTGCATCCCCAGAACTTTTTTTTTTTTTTTTTTTTTTGCGGTACGTGGGCCTCTCACTGTTGTGGCCTCTCCCGTTGTGGAGCACAGGCTCCAGATGCACAGGCTCAGTGGCCATGGCTCACGGGCCCAGCCGCTCCGCGGCATGTGGGATCTTCCCAGACCGGGGCACGAACCCGTGTCCCCTGCATCGGCACTGCGCCACCAGGGAAGCCCCAGAACTTATTTCTTATAACTGGAAGTTTGTATCTTTTGACCCCCTTCACCCATCCCCTCCATCCCCCACCTCTGGCAACCACCAATCTGTTCTGTTTCTACGAGTTCATTTTTTTTAGATTCCAAATATGTAAAACTATATGGCATTTGTCTTTCTCTGTCTGACTTATTTCACTAGAAATAACTTTCTTATTAGAAAGGTTGTATTAGTCAGGGTTCTCCAGAGACACAAAACAAATAGGATAGAGAGAGAGAGGGACAGAGAGAGAAGAGAGACTAATTTTAAGGACTGGCTCATGGAATTTTAGAGGCTAGAGAGTCTGCAGTCTTTAGGGCAGGCAGGCAGAGTTTCTCTATTGCAGTCTTGAGGAGAATTCCTTCTCCTTTGGGAAACCTCAGTCTTCGATTTTAAGACCTTCAACTGATTAGATGAGGCTTACTTACATCATGGAAGGTAAACTGCTTTATTCAAAGTCTACTGATTTAATGTTAATCATATCTAAAAATACCTTCACAGCAACATCTAGACCGGTGTTTGACCAAACAACTGGGCCAGGTTGACACACAGAGTTAACCATCACAGAGGTAGACAAGAAGGTATATTCTCCCTCTAGCTCTTCTTCAGCTGAGGAAGGAAACAGCTCTGAGTACTCAGGGATGTGGTGCACTGGGCAAAGTCACTTAAGCTTGTTCAAGACTAGCAGACACCAGCCTAAAGCTTAAGTTAAAGCCTCAGCGGAAGAAGTAAGAGGCTTTGGTAGTTGACAAAGCTGCTGAAGGTCCCAGAACTGTGACTAGGGCCCTTGGAAGACCAAATTCAAGAAGAGTTCAGGGTGAATTTGAAAATTCTGTTCTTCTTAAGGCTTAGATAAAATGAAGCAAGATAATACTAGAATAAGCAATAATCGATAACATCGAAATTAGTATGGGATAAAATTAATTATACCTAGGTATTTTTTGAAACTGCTTCCAATTGTGTATAGTGCTTTACACTTAAGGAGAATTCTAGGAATTATTTATGTCTAGGTCCTGTATGAGAGTACTATTTCTTTTAAAAAATCAAAAGCACATCAGTCTTTGACCCTCTTAACCACTGTCTGTGAGAATGGCACCTAGTGGTAGCTTAATTAATACCTAAGTAGAAATAAAACAACTTCTGGAACGCTAGCTTTGCAAATCTAAGCCAAAACCTATCATGTGAGAGCAAAAGTCCAAACTGTTGCTTTAAAATATTCCTTCTAAACATCTAACTCTTGACTCTTCCTCCCTTATTCCTCTTCTTTGAATTTCAGCGAAGAACAACACGCATTCTTAAGAAACATGCTTTTATTATGCCTTCCATTACTAATCTTGTGTTCATCTACTTAGCAAGGGCATAGGGGATTGACACCATTTCTACTCTCCTGGTTCCTGGTCATTTTAATAAATCCAGTATTCATGCTTTACATTGTATAGAAACAAATCTTCCACCAGGGCCTTCACTTTGGCCCTAATGAAATATACCCATTTCTAAAATTGTCTGTAATATTCCAGAGGTTTAATAGGAGGAAAAGGAAGTGGGGAGTTCCTATTGTGCTCACTCAAGTTTTCTCACATGATCCCTACCGGGGCCCAGGTTGGCAAATCCACAAAGAACAAGCTCTTTTCCTAAGAAAGAGAAAGTAGATGTGAGAAGTTCTGTTTCTCCTGCCAAAAGTCTTTCCATCATCCCAATTATATGAAAAAAGAAAAAAAAAAAAAAAAACTGAAGAAAAACGCAGATTAAGGGATGGGAAACTGTCAGAGATTAGAATAGTGGCTCTATCCTTTATTGACAGGCTAGGGAAGCTGGCCTTCTTTACACTATGGATTTGAAAACTATTATATGATATTGTTGGGGCCAGTGATATCGCTAACTCTCTGGGAATGGGGTGGATTAACTAGGAATGTATTACCAATTCTAAAGGGCTGGCTACTAAGTCTGCGACTCTTCCTTTTTTCTTTCTCTTTGCCCTCTAGTTATTTACAGAACTTTTAGTGCTCATTAGCGCCTTCAGCCCGGGCTGAAACATGGAAAATAATTATTTTCCAAATTATCATTTCCCATAGATCTGTCTTCATTTCTAGGCACCAACCCTGCATTGGTTTCCATACTACATTAGAGGGGATTATATTGTTCTCTTCCACATTTTATTGTTAACACAAGCTGGTATGGATGTGACTGTACACTTCTGTGGGTAGGCTACGTATAGAAATGTACCGTTATTCATTTCCTGCCCATTCTTCTATTCCAGAGAGACATTTATTCTTATGCTGGAACAACTACTGACAGGCCACAAACTTATTCAGAGAAATTTAATCCACAGCATCTCAGCGGCTACAGGATAGGGCTGATGCTCCATTGGTAGCAGCTGCCAAGAGGTTCTGTGCCTCCTTGTTGTGTTAGAAATTATTTTTATGGCACATTTTCTGAAAACTGTTAAGATTTTATGGGCCTATAAACAACTCAGCTAAAGAAAACTGCTATACCCTACACAAGGAAATTTGGGGGAAAAGCAGTAGAATTCAGGGCCAAGTGGCTGTCCATAGTGTCTGACAAGAAAGATTATTCTAGAAATAATGAGTAAACTCTGCCCAAAGATGAGTATGGTAAAATGTCAGAGAGGCTGTGTTAAGAAAGAGCATTTTTATTATAATGGGATATCAGTGTTCAGTGGAATGTAGAAGCTGCTCATTTTCTTCCTCCACCATTTGTCTACTTTTTATCCTGGATTTGGACTCTTCCACTGCCAGACAGATCAGTCTCAATGCGGCAAAGCCTCTGGGGGCAGCCATTTCAGAGGCAGCAAGCAAAGATGAAGAGTCAGTGTGCAAGGTCAGTGTGCAAGGTCAGTGTAACAGAGACTGCTTTCTTATTCTGAAATTCCTGGTTGATGGGAATGCTCTGCCACCCACTACTGGATGGCATCTAGGATGATTTCTGATTCTTCCAAGGAACTCAGTTTAGAGAATGAGTTAACACCCCCGTCTTTCCTTCACTCTCTAGAAGGCTTGCTGTAGACTAATAATTTCCTGTCATAGTTATAGAGCAAAGAAGCTTGGCTTTCATTACAATAGGGGCATAAAAATATTAATTTAGAAAAAAAATGAATTCAGCTACTATGGTTGGATAAAAAGCCAATATGATGAGATTTGTTAAGTTCATAAATGACCTCAGGGCGGTAATCTGCAAATGGGAAACTGAGTCAACTCTGTGCGTTAATAGGAATGAAGCAGTTTTCCCAGTGCTGGTTCAAGTAGCCATCCCTACACTGGGGAACCTTAGGAAGAACCTGGGAAGTATTGGGTTGGCCAAAAAGTTTGTTTGGGTTTTTCCGTAACCTCTTATGGAAAAACCCAAAAGAAATTTTTGGCCAACCCAATATATTCCATATAAAGTAAATTCCAGGGGCATTCACTGAAGCCAAAGCAAAACTAGTGTCCAGACCAGAAAACTGACCCATATCATACCAGTATTTAGTTCCGGGGATTAATGGAAGTAGGAAGGAGGATACATTTTTATTGTTTACTTTGCCATCTTGTTTGCAGACTGCCTGGTTAATGTAGGTTACTTTGGGCATAGCAGCCACAGAAACTCTGAGTGCAGAGGGAAACAATTCTTGTGGGTATGGTAAGTAGCATATATCTTTCTCATTAGGTAATCTCAGATATTTTCATAAACACATCTCAGAGTCCCCAGAGCTCTGCTGGGTATAGAAGTTTTTTCAATAACTTTTTTTGTAGGAACTTTCCACAATGATAGAAACTCATCCCTGCCGTTCAGTTAACTTGAGGTTTTCCTAATGGTTGACCACTTAATTCTCCAAATTCAGGTTCCCACAGTAAAATAACTTGCTCCTTCTACTTCTGGGGTTGTTTCGTGAGTAGCTGGTGTTCTTTCATCTGTGGCTGCCCACATCCAATTCTGATTATCGTTCTAGTTTGCATACAGCGGCACTTCTAATTTGTCCGTGCATTGCAGGCTATTGCTCTCTGAAATCCATGCCTTGATGACTGGTGACTTTGCTACCACTGCAAGGAGTGTGATGGATGTCTACATGTCTTTTGTTAAGCTTCTGGCAAAAGCCAGAGCACCAGACACTGAGGAATGTAAGTTTATAATATAGCATATCAGGCATGTAATATGGTTATTCAACCACCCCTTCTAGAGTACTGGATCCTGAACATGTATGTAGGCATTTCCTTACTGGTTTTAATGAGTGCTTTGGTTCTTTTTTTTTTGCGGTACGCGGGCCTCTCACTGTTGTCGCCTCTCCCGTTGTGGAGCACAGGCTCTGGACGCACAGGCTCAGGGGCCTTGGCTCATGGGCCCAGTCGCTCCGCGGCACGTGGGATCCTCCTGGACCGGGGCACGAACCCATGTCCCCTGCATTGGCAGGCGGATTCTCAACCACTGTGCCACCAGGGAAGCCCGTGCTTTGGTTCTTTAGGGAAGACAAAGGTAAAAGAATGAGGACCCCAGGGGAAATTTCCACTCAATTCCTAGAACACAAGTACCCTAAATGCAGTATTCTTTGGTCTAGTTTAATTTATCCCTAGGAACACTGTCTGAATATTAATAACTATCTTCAAGGTAGCCTAACTTTCCAGTAGTGTGTTCCAGAAGCCACTATCATAAGGAATCCCTTTGGTGTACTTGTCCTGCATCCAGTCATGAACCTGTGGGGAGATTAGGGATTTCTAGTTTGTCTACAAACTGTAGGGTGGCTAAGGGACCCCTTACCTTCAGGGCAGACCCAGAAGATAAGCCTTTGGGGAAGAGGTTTTGTTTAGTCTTGTGTCAGCTGTTAAGGAGAATTCCAATGGGAGAGGTCTGCTCATCTGAGCATTTCTTTTCCCTTTGACGAATTCCAGGGCATTCCAGAATATGTGGCGAACTGAAGTAAAAGTAGACCTTTCTTGGAGTAGCTATGAGCTACAACAGTTTCACATCATCACCACCCAGGAATGATATGACAGAACTGTGTGGTTGTAGGAAATACTTCAAGAAAATATATTGAGATAATATCTTTTGTTTTGTTTTTTGTTTTTTGCGGTACGCGGGCCTCTCACCGCGGTGGCCTCTCCTGCTGCGGAGCAACAGGCTCCGGACGCGCAGGCCCAGCGGCCATGGCCCACGGGCGCAGCCGCTCCGCGGCACGTGGGATCCTCCCGGACCGGGGCATGAACCCCCGTCTCCTGCATCGGCAGGCGGACTCTCAACCACCGTGCCACCAGGGAAGCCTGAGGTAATATCTTTTAAAGTTTATGAATTTCTTTCTCCTCTAGGATTTATTGAGCTCAATCTCAGTTTATACTCAGACATTCTGATTTAATTATCTAGGATGGGGACCAGGGGTCCTGATGATCTGAATATGCAGCCTGCATTGAGAGCCACCAACTACCTAACCCCCTCATTCTACAGATGAGGAAATTGGGGGATTAATTAAAATGGCACCAATACAGCATATTTAAGTAAAAAATTATTTTCATAAATATGTAGTTAATAATTTTTAAAACCTGAAACTTCTTGACCAAGGGAGACTTAACTGTCTAGACAACTGTTTACCATTTCCACTTTTTTGGGGGGTGGGGGAGGACTAAAGGTCTCCTTATCTCTGATATTTAACTCTGTAAACATGGATTAACCTCTCTAACCTTACTGTGAAAGAATTACCAGCCAAATATTTATCCACAGGAGCTGACACAAGAAAGTTTAAAAAGAAAAAAGAGGGACTTTCCTGCTGGTTCAGTGATTAAGACTCTGTGCTCCCAATGCAGGGGGCACGGGTTCAATCCCTGGTTGGGTAACTATTCCATATGCTGCATGGCACGGCTTAAAAAAAAATAAACAAAGAAAAGAAAAAAAGAATAAAACTTGAAATAACATAGTTGACTCTCACTTTTTAACTTTCTCTAACAGAACTCTAGTATACAAATAGAAGAGCTATTTTAAATAGCTTACAAAATTAAAAAGCAAACAAGGATTAAAATCTGAGAGGCAAACAGGTGCCATGGTGATTTTTTTAAATGGCTGTACCTTCTTTGACACACCCCCCTCCAAGAGTGGGGTTTCTTTCCTCCCCCTGACACAGAATAGCTAGTGACTGCTTTAACCAATAGGGCAGGGCTCAGCAAACCTTTTCTGTAAAGGACCAGGTAGTAAATATTTTAGGCTTTGCAGACCATATGGTCTCTGTTGCAACTACCCAACTCTGCATCAGAGCACGAAAGCAGACACAGAAGATACATAAATGAACGGACATGGCTATGTTCCAATAACACTTTCTTTACATAGTCAGGTGGCAGGATGGATTAGGCATCAGGCCACTGTTTGCTGAGAGTCGGCAGGCAGACTCTCAACCACTGCGCCACCAGGGAAGCCCCTTATCTTTAACTCTTGAAGAGAATGGAAACAATACCTAAAAAGCCTTTATTTGAAATTTCCTTAAAAGAACTTCTTTTTTTAGATTTAAGTATAGTTGATTTACAATATTATATTAGTTTCAGGTGTACAACATAGTGGTTCAATACTTTTATAGAGTATACTCCATTGAAAGTTATTGCAACATAATGGCTATATTTCCCTGTGCTGTACAGTATGTCCTTGTTTACTATTTATTTTATACACAGTAGTTTGTATTGATATTTCAATTCTTATGTAAAACAAAACCTACCTCTGGATGGACATGAGGCTGATAAACTCCCATAAATTCTCTTGACTTCTGATAACTCTCAAGCATTGCAGAAGTACAAGACAAATTCTGGTGAAGAGGTCCTGAGAAGGCACTTTGAGACAACACCAGTTAACATACTGTTGGCAAACAGTAGAATCAGCTCCTAGAGATCCGTGAGAGCCTCATTCAGGAAGAAACCCTCAGGAAAGTGAGGGACTTGTGATTATGATGATGTGTGAACATAGCTGGGGAAGAACACCAGACCGGACTGGTGAGGTTTGCTCAGGAATTTCATACTCAAGAGAAGAATTTGTAGGCTTCCTTCCTCAACAAGTTGATACAGAAATTCTGGTTGTGTAATTTCACACTGGGGTAACTGAGAAGTAGGGACTAAATATGGAGCACTGTCATGGCCAGGCAGATGTTGTATCCAGTAGATTTTCTTCAAAAATGAAAGTTGTTGCTTTAAGACTCGTAGGGAAGTATCCCTAAGCTGTCTACACACTCTGTTCTTCCTGTGCCTTACATATGTGGTTGGCAAAATCAGTGCCTGTTAGGGGCGTACCTGTTGCATTGGGAACAATTGAAGAAGGTTGTTCTTTTATCCATCAATTACCATGACTCTTTTAGAACTTGACAGTGTAATTTCTGTCTCTTCTCAGAATAATGAAAACGGTAATGACCTGAAGGAAATTTATCATTCTCAGTGGACAGACAAGATTGATGTTTTTGAAATTTAAACAGATCTCCTGCAAGCACTTACTTTATGTTTAGATGGAATAACCATCTAGCTGGCTAAGCATTTGTCCTCTGCAGTGTATCAACAGATTTTTATTTCATTTTTGTCACTGTTGTCCTTTAAAGTGTCCTATCTTAACCTCTTTAAAAAGTCCTATCTTTTTCAAGAGTCTTTGGAGAAAATCTCCAGGGGCAAATCTTTGATGTTTTCTTTGCAGTCAGTAGAATGACTGCAGCGTTGCATTCACTAACGAGGTGATGGAAAATATTAAAACTTACCATGGATTTTGGTTTGAGGAAGCCATAAGTTTGATAACCAAACCTGATATTCAAATGAAACTCCCTGGGAAATTCCACAGAGTTCAGCAAGGTAACCCGGAATCTCAATTAACCTCTGAGACTTACTCTGAAGAATCCCTAAGTGTTCCAACAGTGGAGTTACTCGGGAACTTAAAGATACAGCTGACCCCTGAACAACACAGGTTTGAACTGCACAGGCCCACTTATATGGGAATTTTGCAACAATAAATACCACAGTACTACGTGATCCACAGTTGGGCAAATCCATGGATAGGAAGGAACTGTGGTTAGGGAGAGCTAATTGTAAGTTACATGCAGATCGACTGCAGGCAATGTTGGTGCCCCTAACCCCCAAGTTGTTCAAGTATCAACTGTATATACTCAGAACAACACCCCAAAGCCTGTAAATGCTTATCTCTGGTACCATCGGTCACAGCTCAAATTCAACACATCAGAGGAATAGCATGCTGACGTGTACACAAGTGACTTAGCGAACCCTGACACACTCTCAGCCCAGCTCCACAATTGGAGAATCAAGCAGAAACACAGGACAGAGGTAGAGCTTCCATCCACCGCTTATGAAGCCCTCCACCTGCCTGGCCTCAAGTGTTTTCCTAATGTTTATGCATTGCTGAAGGGCCTTTGCATTCTTTCTGTGATGGAGGTTGAGAATTGAGACCCATGAAAATGGAGGAAAGCATCTCAAAGCACACCTGAGGAACACTTTGACAGACCTAAGCTCAAGTAACTTGGTTTTGCTTAAAATGAATTTTTATATAAAACATGACCTGGATTTCATGGTAGACACATATATCAAACTATACAACTATGCTTCCTACAGATAATTCATAAACTGTCAAAATACCTAAAAGAATGTTTAAAAATAGGTTTTCTCCTAGATTTAATATTTGAAGGAAAAGCTGTAAGGTGCACGTAGGCACCTTAATCTTTGAATATTTTTGCCTACAGGGCTCTGACTGAATACATTAGCCATTGATAATCTACCTGTTTAAACAACCATCGTAAGCAATTATACCCCAATAAAGATGTTAAAAACAAAAAACAAAAAGAAACAACCACCGTTTTAACGCTCACATTTTGAAAACTTATCTGGTCTTCCAGAAGATAGTACTGAAAGCGCCACATTTCATTTCTGCATGATCTCTGGTACTGGCACTCTGGAATTGTTCAAAGTCATTTCAAACATAGCATCTGTTATCACTGTGGACCCAACTGTACTGAGTTATCAGTTGTTTGAAGGAATAAATTTTGGGGAGGTGTGGGAGAAAGAAATACATTTTATAAAATATTACAACGAATCTCACAACAGACCTTTGACTACTTGAAGGTTTAAGTATATTGTTAAACATTTGTAATGTACAGTGAAGGGAATTACCAGAGAGAGAGTGAGAAACTGTGAGCTGGTTAAACAGTGTAGTTTTGTCTTTATCAAGTGAACCTAAAGGAACAAGTTACAATTGAAGTTCAAATGAAGAGCCTACCACTGTTGTTCCACATCTGGTTGCTGCCATTTACGTTACTTTGTGGAGCCTACACCTTCTTTTATCATAACCTTTTTATCAGGTATATGTTAAACACTTCTGCATCACGCTCAAGACAGAATTAGAGGCAATGGATACAACTGATTTACTGTTTTCTTCTGCTTTTTCTCTGACTACACTTACTTCATCTTGAGCTGGAAAACTTGCAAAAATAAATATTTTGTGGTTCATTTAGGAATAACAGTATATATGGCTATTGTCTTTAGTGAGGAGAATAAATTTTATTTTAATCTAAATGAATTTTTATTTCATCTTATTTCAATGAAATAAGCTTATTTCAATATATATAAAATATGGATTTGGCTTTTCAATAAATTTGTTTTAAAATTTCATTTTGAAAACATTGTGCCTAGATGAGTTTGCTGGTGAATTCTTCCAAACTTTTAATATGGAAAAAATTACACCAATTCTCTATAATCTCTTTCAGAAGACAGAAGCAGAGGAAATACTTCCTAACTGATTTTATGAGGCCAGAATTACCATGATATCAAGACTAGACAAAGACATTACAAGAAAAGGAAAAAACAGACTGATCTCTCTCATGAACATAAATGCAAAAATATTTAGCAAAATATTAGCAAACCAAGTCCAATAATGTATAAAAAGTATTATACACCATGACCAAGTGGGATTTATCCCAGGTATGCAAGATTGGTTCAACATTCAAAAATCAACTAATGTAGGGCTTCCCTGGTGGCGCAGTGGTTGAGAGTCCGCCTGCTGATGCAGGGGACGTGGGTTCATGCCCCGGTCCGGGAGGGTCCCACATGCCGCAGAATGGCTGGGCCTATGGGCTGTGGCCGCTGGGCCTGTGCGTCCAGAGCCTGTTCTCCACAGCGGGAGGGGCCACAGCAGTGAGAGGCCCGCGTACCGCAAAAAAAAAAACAAAAAAAACACAAAAATCAACTAATGTAATCCATCAATTCAACAGGCCAAAGAAAATCACATGATCATATCAATAAATGCAGGAAAAACATTTGACAAAATCCAACACCCATTCCTAATAAAATCTATCAGAAAACTAGGAAAAGAGGGAAATATCCTCAACTTCATAAAGAACACCTACAGAATACAGCTAAAATACTTAATGGTGAGAAGGTAATTGTCTGTGTAGAAAATGTGAAAGAATCAACCAAAAAAATCCTGGAACTAATAAGCAATTACAGCAAGGCTGCAGGATACAAAGTTAATATACAAAAGCCAATCATTTTCTTATGTACCAGCAATGAAGAAGTGGAATCTAAAATGAAAAACACACTACCATTTACATTAGCACTTAAAAAATCTAATACTGAGGTATAAATCTAACAAAATATATGCAAGGTCTATATGAGGAAAAATACAGAACTCTGATGAACAAAATCAGAGAAGAGCTAAATAAATGGAGAGATATTCCATGTTCACAGACAGGAAGACTCAAAATTGTCAAGATATCAGTTCTTTCCAACTTGCTCTATAGATTTAACACAATCACAATAAAAATCCCAGAAAGTTATTTTTGTAGATGTTGACAAACTGATGCTAAAGTTTCTATAAAGAGGCCAAAGACCCAGAATAGCCAACACAACATTGAAGGAGAAGAACAAAACTGGAAGACTGATACCACCAGACTTCAGGATTTACTATAAAGCTACAGTAATCAAAACAGAGTGGTATTGGCATAAGAATAAAGAAATAGATCAAGGGAACAGAGTACAGAGCCCAGAAACTGACCCACATAAATACAGTCAACTGATCTTCAATGAAGGAGCAAAGGTAATATAATAGAGCAAAGATAGTCTTCTCGACAAATGGTACTGGAACAACTGGACATACACAAGCAAAAAAAAAAAAAAAAGGAATCTAGACACAGACCTTATACCTTTCACCAAAACTCAATCAAAATGGATCACAGGCCTAAGTGTAAATGCAAAAATATAAAACTCCTAGAAGATAACATAGGCGAAAATCCTAGTTGACCTTAGATATAGGGGTAACTTTTTAGATACACCAAAGGCATGATCCATGAAAGAGATAATTGATAACCTAGACTTCATTAAGATTAAAAACTTCTGCTCTGTAGAAGACAATGTCAAGAGAATGAGAAGACAAGCCACAGACAGATATATTTGCAAAAGACACATCTGATAAAGGACTATTGTCCAAAATATACAAAGAACCCTTAAAATGCAACAATAAGAAAACAAATAACCCAACTGAAAAATGGGCCAAAGACCTTAACAGACACCTCATCAAAAAAGATGTACAGAAGGAAAATAAGCATATGAAAAGATGCCACCACAATATACATCTTCAGGGATATGCAAATTAAAACAACAGTGAGATTGCCACAACTACCAGAATGGCCAAAATCCAGAACACTGACAACACTAAATGCTGACAAATACGTAGAGCAACAGGAACTCTCATACATTGCAAAATGGTACAGCTGCTTTGGAAGACACTTTGACAGTTACTTACAAAACTTAAAAAAAAAATACTTAAAAAAATCAGCTTTATATTGAAGTATAATTGACATATAAAATTGTACCATACTTAAAAAGTATACACTGTGGTGATCTGATACACGTATACTTTGTGAAAGGATTCCCCATCTAGTTAATTAACACATCCTCTTACCATATAATCCAACAATCACACTCCCTGGTACTTACTCAAAAGAGTTTAAACACTTATATGTACATAAAAACATGCACACAGATGTTTATAGCAGCTATATTCATAGTTGCCAAAAGTTGGAGCAACCAAATGTCCTTCGGCAGGCAAATCAATAAACTATGGTACATTTTAGTTATTTATTTTTGGCCACGCCACATGGCATGTGGGATCTTTGTTCCCTGACCAGGGATTAAACCCTCACCCCCTTCATTGGAAGCGTGGAGTCTTAACCACTGGGCCGCCAGGGAAGTCCCAATCTGTGGTACATTCAGACAATGGAATATTATTCAGTGTTAAAAAGAAATGAGCTATGAAAAGCCATGAAAAGACACAGAGGAAACTTAAGTACATGTTACTAAGTAAAAGAAGCCAATCTGTAAAAAGCTACATACTCTATGATTCCAACAACATGACATTCTGGAAAAGGCAAAACTATGGAGATAGTAAAAAGATCAGTGATTGCCAGGGGTTAGGGTGGAAGGAGGGACCAAGAGGTGGAGTACAAAAGACTTAGTGCAGTGACAATACTCCGTAATGCTATAATGGTGGATACACGTCATTATACATTTGTCAAACCCATATAACGTACAACACTAAAAGGGAAAGCTAATGCACGCTGTGGACTCTGGGTGATTATTATACGTCAATGACGTTCAATGATTGTAACAAATGTATCACTCTGGTGGGGGGATGTTGATAGTGGAGGAGGCTGTGGGTGGGCAGGAAGGAAGAATATGGTAAATCTTGCCTTTTCTGCTCAATTTTGCTGTGAATCTGAAACTGCTCTAAAAAAATAAAGTCTAGTTTTTAAAAATTTAACTAATTCACAGAGTGATTTTTTAAAAATATTTATTTATTTACTTATTTGGCTGAGCTGGGTCTTAGTTGCCACACAATCTTTGTTGCTGCGTGTGGGATCTTTTAGTTGCAGCATGTGAACTCTTAGTTGCAGCACGTGGGATCTAGTTCCCTGACCAGGAATCAAACCCGGGCCCCCTGCATTGGGAGCACAGAGTCTTAGCCACTGGACCACCAGAGAAGTCCCTCATAGAGTGATTTTAACAGAGTTTATGTGATGAATAAAGAGCACCCCAAATATCTAAGCACATTTTTTTTCTCTTTTGTAAAACTCAGTGGCCTCACTGAAGGCAGAGAAACTAGTTATGAGTCTATTAGAAATGATCATACCTGAAAAGCATATTTCTTCAATCAGTAGGTCTCCAAAGACAAATCTAGAACCAACTATGGTACTGTTCAGGAAAATCTGCGTGGGGGGTAGGGGGTGAAGAGCTATATAGTTAATACACAATCTCTCTAACCTCTAGATGAGGGTTCTCAACAGGGGACCATGGACTCCTGTGACATCCATAGATAAAGGCAGTCCTTGAACTCTATGAAACTTTGTAACATTTTCATGTATGTGCATTTTCATGGTTTTTTAAAAATCAGATTCTAAAAGGATTCCATGACACAAAAAAGGTTAAGAACTACTAGCTAAATTATGTTCTTTTTACCCACGTTTAATCTGCTTTTTAAAAAGTAGACCTAAGTAACTCTTTGGAGAATGAAAAAAACTACCACAACAGGAATACTGGGCACCCGAAATTCTGGAAAAACTGCTAGGTACAGCATGTTTCATTGGATGAACCTAAGAATCATGCGGAAAATCAAAAAAATCTGGTCCTACTCAACTAGGTGTTGACGATAGGAAAAAAACTCAAAACTTTTCTCTTTTTTTTCCTCTTTATGCCTTTTGTCATCCTGTAAGGATCACGGGACCTTCCTTAGCAGAGGAATATCTCCTACATCAAATCAGAACTATCGGGACTTCCCTGGTGACACAGTGGTTAGGAATCCTCCTGCCAATGCAGGGGACATGGGTTCAAGCCCTGGCCCAGGCAGATCCCACGTGCTGCGGAGCAACTAAGCCCGTGTGCCACAACTACTGAGCCTGCTCTCTAGAGCCCATGACCCACAACTACTGAGGCTGCGTGCCACAACTACTGAAGCCCGCGGGCCTAGAGCCCGTGCTCCACAACAAGAGAAGCCACTGCAATGAGAAGCCTGCACACTGCAACGAAGAGTAGCCCCCGCTCGCTACAACTAGAGAAAGCCCACGCACAGCAATGAAGGCCCAACGCAGCCAAATGAATGAATGAATGAATTTTAAAAAATCAGAAGCATTATCTGGTAATGTTGGTATTTGGATTAAATGAATACATTGGCTCAAGGCCTGGAAATATTAGGGATGGATAAGCCAGCAGCTGAGGGGTGTGACAATATCATGCCATCTTGATATGGCCTACTCATAATTCCATAAATGCCTCACTCTGAACTCTTCAGCATTAGAACGTATAATTCTCCTTTGTGTTGAATGGGAAGACTATGTTTTTACCATGAAGTTCAAGTCATTTTTAGGATATCATCTTCCACACCACAACTCTTGCCTAATATTATTTCCTTTATAGTGTGACTGAAGTGAGGTTTTTTTGTTTTTTTTCGGTTCGCGGGCCTCTCACTGTTGTGGCCTCTCCCGTTGTGGAACACAGGCTCTGGACGCGCAGGCTCAGCGGCCGTGGCTCACGGGCCCAGCCGCTTCGCAGCATGTGGGATCTTCCCGGACCGGGGCACGAACCCGTGTCCCCTGCATCGGCAGGCGGACTCTCAACCACTGCACCACCAGGGAAGCCCGAAGTGAGAATTTTTTTGTACAGAGTTCACTAAAATCCTGATGCAGTTTACCTTTTGTTAATTTATTAGAAGCATAATCCATAGTAATTTATGCCTTTCTGTTATATAAAACCATATCTACCCCAAGCGATTCATTTGTAATTTGACATGAATTATATTACTTTTCACTTTCCAAACATCTTGCTTAGGCCAATATTAAAGTAGCTTAAAGGCCCAAAGCATACAGAAAAATGGGAATATGACCCTGAAGAACTTTAAATACCAAGATGAAACTAAATTAGAATAATGGGCTGTGGGTTATAATACATTATTACATTATAATAATATATTAGTAAATATAGTCATAGTAAGCTTAAGAGAAGGAATTTTATTTATTGATCTTCATAGTCTCTACAGAACTTAGCACAGTGTCTAGAACAAAGTAGATTCCAGAAGAGTCTGATAAATAATCTCCTAAATATTTATTTTCTTTGCTTGCCTGTATTTATGTTAACAGAAAAACTCTGAATTGTTGGGCCCCAAATTCAGTTGAGGTATCGCTAGTTTAGTCCTATATTTTCTATAGCCATCTTTATATTGTGTTGTAGCAAGACCCTTAAGAATTTCACTTCTGTATTTTATCATGAGGACATAATCTGAAAGTCAACAAAACTGTATGCACAATGATATCTGTAAAATCCTTAATTATAAAAGCAAACACTGAAAATAACTTAAGTGTCAACAATGGGAAAATGGCTAACTAGTTACAATGGAATGCTTAAAGTAAGTTTTATTTAATTAAATAAATTACATTAAGAATATAATTAATTTTAAGGTAATGTTTATATGATAAGTAAAAAAAACAGGCTACAAAAATGTATATACATTTTACATATCAACTATGTAAAAAATATACAAAGGAAAAAAGTTGGAAAGAAAACATAATTCATCAGTTTAAAGATATATGCTCTACCACACACATTTTCTAAAATTGGGATTCATTGTATCACCAAGTATATATTAACTGTAGTACCCTTGTTTTTCTAAAAGGTTGTTGGAATATTTGAATTTCCTTTCATGCCTTACTTTTTTAATGTCAATTGGTTATCTGGGTAGTGGGCCATTTTGTGGGTAATGGGTCATTTTGTGCTTTCCTGTATTTAAAAAAAAAACCCTATATTTAAATTTTTTTAGAAAATTAGTGTTATGGGAAATTCTAGCCAAAGTCTCTAACACTATGATGTATATATTTTTTTTCATTTTTCTTCTGGAAAGAAGATGAAGTTAACAAATTATGATCATGAAGTAATTTTTACCAGGATTTGTGTGACCTTTCTAAGAAAGTAAATACATATATATCAATAAGGAAAAAGTACATGCATTTTTGCAGAATGTCCATGAGAAGTCATACATCTTTCTTTGTTAATGCTTACTTGCTATTTAATGTTTCTATTAGAAAGTTGAGAGAGACTTGCCCCTTAGTACTTTGAATGAGGCTACAAAGTTGTGTGAATGTCAATGTTGAAACTGCCGCAAGTGAGGAATAAGAGTTAAGTATACACTGTCACCAAGCGCCCACAGTATTTGCTTGGTGGAGGTATTAAAGGGATCAGAACCCATTGCCCTCTTCCTTGAAGCTGTCACTCAATAACGCACGGGAAGTTGGGCTGTAGGTTGTCCAGCAAACGCTGTCCAGCTCTAGGACCACGCAAGCCATGTCAGCTTGGGTGGCCCTGGACTACACAAATATTTGAGATAGTCTCATCTTTGTCAGGAGACGAAATGCAATGCAAATAAGACAAAAATTTTGCTTAGAAATGTCTTAGAGAATAAAGGAAAAATTTTTTTTTTTTTTTTTAGGAAAAAATTTTTAAATGTTTGAATGCTTTTTGCTTTTTTAATATCCTAAAATTTCCATTTCATTTCATTTAAAAGCCTTGTCCAGAGACAGGAAATCATCTTTTATTTTTGGCAAGGTTCTAAATGGCTAGGCAACTAACCTAACTTATTTACTAATTAATCTTTTCCACATTGATTTGAAATAATGCCTGTATCATTTACAAAATTCCCATATACACATTCTATTTTTAGACTCCCAATACTATTCCACTGAAGTGTAGATTTCTTGGCATAACATACCAAATTGTTTCAAGCATTATAGCTTCATGATTAAATATCCAATTGGGTCAGTGTATTAGTTATCTATTGTTGCATAACAAGTAACCCCTGAAATTCAGCATCATAAAACAACATTACCTCACACAATTGTAAGGAATCTGGGGGCAGCTTAGATGGGTGGTTCTGCCTCAGAGTCTCACAAGGTGGCTATCCAGGTGTAGGATGGGGCTGAAGTCATCTCAAGGCTTGACTGGGCTGAAGGAGCCACTTCTAAGGTCACCCACATTGTTGTTGTTGACAGGGACTGGTTCCTCACTTGATGCTGGCCAGAGGTTTTAGTTCCTTGCCACACAGGTCTTTCCACAGGGCTGCTCACAATATGGCAGCTTGTATCCTCCAGGGTGAGAGACCAGGGGATGGGGGGATGTCCAAGGCAGAAGCCTGTCTTTTATAACCTAATCTTGAAGCTGACATATCCTTACCTCTGTCATATGTTACGGGTCACACAGACCAATTAATTTATAAATTAATAGTGTTCCAAATTTTAAAAAGTATAGCTTTCTCAGTTAAATATAATTTTCAGATAAACATCAAAATTTAGTATATTGCAATAAAGTGAGTCACATGAATTTTTCGGTTTCCTAGTGCACGTATAAGTTATGTTTACACTATAATGTAGTCTAGTAAGTGTGCAATAGCATTATGTCTGAAAAGACAATGCACATACCTTAATTAAAAAATACTGTTGGATAGCATTTTACCCACAGAACTTCTTTCAAAATTAGAGTCAATCCTCTTAAACCCTGGCACTGCTTTATCAACTAACTTTATGTAATACAGTAAGTCCCCTACATACGAATGAGTTCTGTTCCGAGAGTGCGTTCGTAAGTCCAATTTGTTCGTTAAGTCCAACAAAGTTAGCCTAGATACCCAACTAACACAATTGGCTATATAGTACTGGACTGTAATAGGTTTATAATACTTTTCACACAAATAATACATAAAAAACAAACACGAAAAATAAAGAAGACATTTTTAATCTTACAGTACAGTACCTTGAAAAGTACAGTAGTATAGTACAACAGCTGGCATACAGGGGCTGGCATCGAGTGAACAGGCGAGAAGAGTTACTGACTGGAGGAGGGAGAGGTGGTGGGATCACCAGCAATAGGAGACGGAGGGCAAGATGCAATTTCACTCACGCCCGACACTGTCAGCACAGGTTCTGGTTGCTCGCTGGATTCAATTCTATCTATCCTCTTGAAAGAACGATCCAGTGATGTCTGAGTAGTAGCTTTTTTTTCTTGTCAGAAATGACACGGTAGCACTGGATTGCATTCTGAACGGCCGCTGCAACCTTCGTGTACCATTCTATGTTCGGGTCCTGTGCCTCAAAAACTAACAGTGCCTCCTCAAATAAAGAAAATCCCCTTGATATTTCCTGCGTCATGAATCTCTTCGGCTCTTCAGTTACTTCTTCTTCCTTTTGTCTCTCTTCGTCCTTTCTCTGGGCCTCCAATTCCATCAGATCTTCACTAGTATGCTCTTCGTGTTGCACAGCCAGGAGTTCAATGAAGTCATCCTCTTGCAGATCTAGCTCCACCTTCTCTCTGAGGGTCACTAAGTTGCTGAAGAGCTCTTTGGACTCCTCATCCACCTTCTCAAATACACGAAAATCATGAACAAAGGTTCTTCCAAACCCCATTCATGGTGACGGCCATAACCTCACACCAAGCAAAATCAATGGTTTTTATGGCCTTGTAGATGTTATAGTCCTTCCAAAATTGTCGCAAGGTTGTTTCTGATTCGTCACTTGCCTTTACCGTCTGACGAAAAGTATTATGTAAATAATATTTCCTGAAAGTCACTATAACTCCCTGGTCCATAGGTTGGATGAATGACACAGTATTCGATGGCAGATGCACTACTTTGACGTTGGGATGAAAGTCATCCATGAATGGGGGTAGCCCAGAGCACTGTTGAGCAGCAAAAGAATGTTGAATGGGACGTCCTTCTCCAAGCAATATTCCTCTACCTCTGGGATAAAGTGGTGGAAAAACCAGTGCTGGAAAATGGCCTGTGTAACCCAGGCTTTGGGGTTACTCTTCCACACAACAGGAAGAGAGCCCTTGGCTATTTTTTTAAGGGCTCTTGGGTTCTCTGTATGATAAACTAAGAGAGGCTTCAGCTTCATATCACCAGAAGCATTGCCACCAAACAACAGAGTTAGCCTATGCTTTGCTGCTTTATAGCGGGGCAACCACTTTTCCTCCTTACTGATATAACTTTGGTCTGGCATCCTCTTCCAGTACAGTCCTGACTCATCCACAATGAAAACCTGTGCCTTCATCAATAATTTCGCAAAGTGTTTCAGGAAATTCCTGGGCAGCTACCATACCTGCATTCGCTACTTCACCACATACTTTTTTTTTTATTGGAGTAAAATTGCTTTACAATGTTGTGTTAGTTTCTGCTGTATAACGAAGTGAATCAGCTATATGTATACATATATCCCCTCCCTCTTGGACCTCCCTCCAATCCCCACCCCCATCCCACCCAGCTAGGTCATCACAGAGCACCAAACTGAGCTCCCCGTGCTTTATAGCAGGTTCCCACTAGCTATCTATTTTACACACAGTAGTGTATTTATGTCAAACCTAATCTCCCAATTCATCTCACCCTCTCCTTCCCGCCCTGTGTCCACACGTCCTTTCTCTACATCTGCATCTCTATTCCTGTCCTGGAAATAGGTTCATCTGTACTATTTTTCTAGATCCCACATATATGCAGTAGTATACGATATTTGTTTTTCCCTTTCTGACTTACTTCACTCTGTATGACAGTCTCTAGGTCTATCCACCTCATTACAAATAGCTCAATTTCATTTCTTTTTAAGGCTGAGTAATATTCCATTGTATATACGTGCCACATCTTCTCTATCCATTCATCTGTCAATGGGCATTTAGGTTGCTTCCAGGATGTGGCTATTGTAAATAGTGCTGCAATGAACACTGGGGTGCATGTGTCTTTTTGAATTATGGTTTTCTCAGGGTATATGCCCAGTAGTGGGATTGCTGAGTCATATGGTAATTCTATTTTTAGTTTTTTAAGGAACCTCCATACTGTTCTCCATAGTGGCTGTATCAATTTACATTCCCACCAACAGTGCAAGAGGGCTCCCTTTTCTCCACACCCTCTCCAGCATTTACTGTTGGTAGATTTTTGATGATGGCCATTCTGACCAGTGTGAGGTGATGCCTCATTGTAGTTTTGATTTGCATTTCTCTAATAATTAGTGATGCTGAGCAGCTTTTCATGTGCTTCCTGGCCATCTGTATGTCTTCTTTGGAGAAATGTCTATTTAGTTCTTCTGCCCAGTTTTGAATTGGGTTGTTTGTTTTTTTGATATTGAACTGCATGAGCTGATAATATATTTTGGAGATTAATCCTTTGTCCATTGATTTGTTTGCAAATATTTTCTCCCATTCTGAGGGTTGTCTTTTCATCTTGTTTATAGTTTCCTTTGCTGTGCAAAACGTTTTACGTTTCATTAGGTCCCATTTGTTTATTTTTGTTTTTATTTCCATTACTCTAGGAGGTGGGTCAAAAAATATCTTGCTGTGATTTATGTCAAAGAGTGTTCTTCCTCTGTTTCCCTCTAAGAGTTTTAGAGTGTCTGGTCTTACATTTACGTCTTTAACACATTTTGAGTTTATTTTTGTGTATGGTGGTAGGAGTGTTCTAATTTCATTCTTTTACATGTAGCTGTCCAGTTTTCCCAGCACCACTTATTGAAGAGACTGTCTTTTCTCCATTGTATATCCTTGCCTCCTTTGTCATAGATTAGGTGACCATAGGTGCATGGGTTTATCTCTGGGCTTTCTATCCTGTTCCATTGATCTATATTTCTGTTTTTGTGTCAGTACCATGTTGCCTTGATTACTGTAGCTTTGTAGTATAGTCTGAAGTCCAGGAGCCTGATTCCTCCAGCTCTGTTTTTTTTCCCTCAAGACTGCTTTGGCTCTTCAGGGTCTTTTGTGTCCCCATACAAATTTTAAGATTTTTTGTTCTAGTTCTGTAAAAAACGCCATTGGCAATTTGATAGGGATGGCATTGAATCTGTAGATTGCTTTGGGTAGTATAGTCATTTTCACAATATTGACTCTTCCAATCCGAGAACATGGTATATCTCTCCATCTGTTGGTATGATCTTTAATCTCTTTCATCAATGTATTATAGTTTTCTGCATACAGGTTTTTTGTCTCCCTAGGTAGGTTTATTCTGAGGTATTTTATTCTTTTTGTTGCAATGGTAAATGAGAGTGCTTCCTTAATTTCTCTTTCAGATTTTTCATCATTAGTGTAGAGGAATGCAAGAGATTTCTGTGCATTAATTTTGTATCCTGCAACTTTACCAAATTCATTGATTAGCTCTAGTAGTTTTCTGGTGGCATCCTTAGGATTCTCTATGTAGAGTATCATGTCATCTGCAAACAGTGACAGTTTTACTTCTTCTTTTCCAATTTGTATTCCTTTTATTTCTTTTTCTTCTCTGATTGCCGTGGCTAGGACTTCCAAAACTATGTTGAATAATGGTGGTGAGAGTGGACATCCTTGTCTTGTTCCTGATCTTAGAGGAAATGCTTTCAGTTTTTCACCATTGAGAATGATGTTTGCTGTGGGTTTGTCGTATATGGCCTTTATTATGTTGCAGTAGGTTCCCTCTATCCCACTTTCTGGAGAGTTTTTATCATAAATGGGTGTTGAATTTTGTCAGAAGCTTTTTCTGCATCTATCAAGATGATCATATGGTTTTTATTCTTCAATTTGTTAATATGGTGTATCACACTGATTGATTTGCATATATTGAAGAATCCTTGCATCCCTGGGATAAATCCGACTTGATCATGGTGTATGATCCTTTTAATGTGTTGTTGGATTCTGTTTGCTAGTATTTTGTTGAGGATTTTTGCATCTATATTCATCAGTGATATTGGTCTGCAATTTTCTTTTTTTATAGTATCTTTGTCTGGTTTTGGTATCAGGGTGATGGTGGCCTCATAGAATGAGTTTGGGGGTGTTCCTTCCTCTGCAATATTTTGGAAGAGTTTGAGAAGGATGGGTGTTAGCTCTTCTCTAAATGTTTGATGGAATTCACCTGTGAAGCCATCTGGTCCTGGACTTTTGTTTGTTGGAAGATTTTTAATTATAGTGTCAGTTTCATTACTTGTGATTGGTCTGTTCATATTTTCTATTCCTTCCTGGTTCAGTCTTGGAAGGTTATACCTTTCTAAGAATTTGTCCATTTCTTCCAGGTTGTCCATTTTATTGGCATAGATTTGCTTCTAGTAGTCTCTTAGGATGCCTTGTATTTCTGCAGTGTCTGTTGTAACTTCTCCTTTTCCATTTCTAACTTTATTGATTTGAGTCCTCTCCATTTTTTTTCTTGATGAGTCTGACTAATGGTTTATCAATTTTGTTTATTTTCTCAAAGAACCAGCTTTTAGTTTTATTGATCTTTGCTATTGTTTTCTTTGTTTCTATTTCATTTATCTCCGCTCTGATCTTTATGATTTCTTTCCTTCTGCTAACTTTGGGTTTTGTTTGTTCTTCTTTCTCTAGTTTCTTCAGGTGTAAGGTTAGATTGTTTATTTGAGATTTTTCTTGTTTCTTGAGGTGAGATTGAATTGCTATAAACTTCCCTGTTAGAACTGCTTTTACTGCACCCCATAGGTTTTGGGTCATCGAGTTTTCATTTTCATGTGTGTTTCTATGCACTTTTTTTAATTTCCTCTTTGATTTCTTCAGTGATCTCTTGGTTATTTAGCAGCGCACTGTTTATACTCCATGTATTTGTGTTTTTTACAGGGTTTTTTTTCCTGTAATTGATTTCTAATCTCATAGCACTGTGGTCGGAAAAGATGCTTGATACAATTTCAGTTTTCTTAAATTTTCCAAGGCTTGATTTGTGACCCAAGATGTGATCTATCCTGGAGAATGCTCTGTGAGCACTTGAGAAGAAACTGTATTGTGCTGCTTTTGGGTGGAATGCCCTGTAAATATCAGTTAAATCTATCTGGTCTATTGTGTCATTTAAAGTTTGTGTATCCTTATATATTTTCTGTCTGGATGATCTGTCCATTGGTGTAAGTGGGGTGTTAAAGTCCCCCACTATTATTGTGTTACTGTCAATTTCCCCTTTTATGGCTGTTAGCATTTGCCTTATGTACTGAAGTGCTCCTATGTTGAGTGCATAAATATTTATAATTGTTATATCTTTTTCTTGGGTTGATCCCTTGATTAACCCAAGATCATTATGTGGTGTCCTTCCTTATCTCTTGTAACAGTCTTTATTTTAAAGTCTATTTTATCTGATGTGAGTATTGCTACTCCAGCTTTCTTCTGATTTCCATTTGCATGGAATATCTTTTTCCTTCCCCTCACTTTCAGTCTGTATGTGCCCCTAAGTCTGAAGTGGGTCTCTTGTAGACAGTATATATATGGTTCTTGTTTTTGTATCCATTCAGCCAGTCTGTGTCTTTTGGTGGGAGCATTCAATCCATTTACATTCAAGGTAATTATTGATATGTATGTTCCTATTACCATTTTCTTGTTTTGGGTTTGTTTTTGTGGGTCTTTTTTTTAATATTATCTATCTATCTATCTATATATTTATTTTATTTATCTGGCTGCATTGGGTCTTCAGTTGTGGCACGCAGGCTCTTCATTGCAGTGTGCAGGCTTCTCTCTAGTTACGGTGCACAGGCTCCAAAGCATGCTGGCTTAGTTGCTCTGCAGCATGTGGGATCTTAGTTCCCCAACCAGGGCCCAAACCTGCATCCCCTGCATTGGAAGGCGGTTTCTTAACAACTGGACCACCAGGGAAGTCCCTGCCTTTTTCTTCTCTTGTGTTTCCTGCTTAGAGAAGTTCCTTTAGCATTTGCTACAAAGCTGGTTTGGTGGTGCTGAATTCTCTTAGCTTTTGCTTGTCTGTAAAGCTTTGATTTCTCCATCGAATCTGAATGAGATCCTTGCTGGGTAGAGTAACCTTGGTTGTAGGTTTTTCCCTTTCATCACTTTAAATATATCCTGCCACTCCCTTCTAGCCTGCAGAGTTTCTGTTGAAAAATCAGCAATAACCTATGGGGATTCCCTTGTATGTTATTTGTTGCTTTTCCCTTGCTGCTTTTAATTTTTTTCTTTGAATTTAATTTTTGTTAGTTTGATTAATATGTGTGTCTTGGTGTGTTTCTCCTAGGGTTTATCCTGTATGGGACTCTCTGTGATTCCTGGACTTGGGTGGCTATTTCCTTTCCCATGTTAGGGAAGTTTTCGACTATAATCTCTTCAAATATTTTTTCAGACCGTTTCTCTTTCTCTTCTTCTTCTGGGACCCCTATAATTCGAGTGTTGGTGCATTTAATGTTGTCCCAGAGGTGTCTGAGACTGTCCTCAATTCTTTCCATTCTTTTTTCTTCATTCTGCTCCTCAGCAGTTATTTCCACCGTTCTATCTTCCAGCTCACTTATTCGTTGTTCTGTCTCAGTTATTCTGCTATTGATTCCTTCTAGAGTATTTTTCATTTCAGTTATTGCGTTGTTCATCACTGTTTGTTCAGTAGTTCTTCTAGGTCTTTGTTAAACATTTCTTGTATTTTCTCGATCCATGCCTCCATTCTATTTCTGAGATTTTGGATCAGCTTTACTATCATTACTCTGAATTCTTTTTCAGGTAGGTTGCCTATTTCCTCTTCATTTATTTGGTCTTCTAGGTTTTTACCTTGCTCCTTCATCTGTAACATACATTTTTGTCACTTCATTGTTTTTTTGATGTGTGGGGCTGTGTTCCTGTCTTAGCGACTGTTTGGCCTCAGGTGTCCAGCATTGGGGTTTGCAGGCAGTTGGGTAGAGCCAGGTCTTTGTTCCAAGATGAGGACCTCCAGGAGACCTCACCCCGATTAATATTCCCTGGGGTCTGAAGTTCTCTGTTAGTCCAGTGGTTTGGACTCGGCCCTCCCACCACAGGACCTCAGGCCCAACCCCCAGTCTGGGAGCCAAGATCCTGCAAGCTGCTTGGTTTGACCAAAACAAAAAGTGGGGGGGCAGAACAAAAACAAAGAATAAAAAATAAAATAAAATTAGAAAAATAAAAAAAATTATTAGAAAAAATAAAAATATAAGTGAAACAACAGCAAGGTAAAACAGAACCACAACAGCAAAAAAAAAAAAAAAAGCCAGAAAATGCCTTGGCCATGTGGGGCAGGGCTTTGGCGGAAGCAGGGCTTTGGCATGGGGTGCGGCCAGAGGGGGCTTCAGAGCGCAGATCAGGACCTCAGCAGGCTCCCTGGGGCCCAAATGGGTGGGGGAAATGCTGGCCCATTCCCTCCTATCCCTCAGGGGTCTCTTTCCATTTCCACTGATCTCACTGTGGGTGGGCCCCTCCCGAGCGTGGGAACCCCTCCCCTCCCACAGCCGCCCCTCAGGGGCACAGGTCCTGTCCCGCCTCCACTTCTCCTCCCCACTTCTCCCCCCCGACATCCTACCCGGTCGCTCGGGGGTTCCTCCCGACCCCTTAGGTGTCCGAGGTCCCCCACCAGCACCTGGTAGGTGCCCTAGTTGTGAGGAGATGCAAACTCCACGCCCTCCTACTCCTCCATCTTGACCTCCCCAGTTTCTCGCCATTTACCTTTACATTGTGAAGGCTGGCTCTAGCCTTGAACCAATGAAACCTGCCACGGCTGGCATGAAAAGATGCGCTCTCTGATTCTTTGCTGTGCTTCTTCTTCCAGTCTTCATAAAGGCTTTTAGCTTTCTCTTGAATCAGCATTAAGCTGAGCAGGACTCAATGCTGATGCTGATCCTGCATCCACACACTGAGAAGCTTCTCCATCTCCTCCGTCTCTTGTCCACACTTCTTCAATATTATTGTCAACATCATCGGCACAGCAGACTTCACATGTTCCATGATCTTGTCCTTGTTCTTTAGAACTGTGCCAATGGTGGAATGATTCATGTTATAATGAGTGGCAGCTACCATCTTTTTGCCTCTCTCCACTCTCTCAATTATTTTCAGTTTGTTTACATCGTTATCGCTTGATGTTTCTTAGCAGTACCAGCTACATCACCACTGCTTTTACGCTTGTTTCCGGACATCCTGGGCTTGAAATAAAGATACTGTACTACTGTACTCTATACAGTACTGTAAAGTACACAAAAGCACAACCACTTGTAGAGGATGCATGCACGTGACAATGTACGCCAGACACGTGAACTTACTTACATGATTGGACATGCAAATTCACGTTCGCATCTTTGAAAGTTCACAACTTGAAGGTTCGTACTTAGGGAACTTACTGTATTCTAAATCCTCTGTGGTCATTTCAACAATCTTCACAGCATCTTTACCAGGAGTAGATTTCATCTCAAGAAATCACTTCCTTTGTTCATCCATAAGAAACAACTCTTCATCCACTCAAGTTTTATCATGAGATGGCAGCAATTCAGTCACACCTTCAGGCTCCACTTCTAATTCTAGTTCTCTTGCTATTTCTTGCTACCACATCTGCTGAAGCCTTTAACTCCTCAAAGTCATCCATGAGGGTTGGAATCAACTTCTTCCAAACTCCTATGGATACTGATATATTGACCTCTTCCCATGAATCATGAAAGTTCTTTTTTTTTTTTTTTTTTTTCCTTTCGGGAGAGGGAAAGATTGATTTATTACTTGCAGCTAGTAAGGAGAACACCTGGTGATCTTTCCCAAAGCAGTGTCTCCACAAATGTTCTTAATGACATCCAGAATGGTGAATCCTTTCCAGAAAGCTTTCTATTTAGTTTACCCAGATCCATCAGAGGAATCACTATCTATGGCAGCTATAACCTTACAAAATGTGTTTCTTAAATAATAAGACTTGAAACTGTTAATTACTCCTTGATCCATGGGCAGCAGAATGGATGTTATGCTAGCAGGCATGAAAACAACATGAGGGACTTCCCTCGTGGTCCACTGGTTAAGACTCAGAGCTCCCAATACAGTGGGCACGGGTTTGATCCCTGGTCAGGGAACTAAGATCCTGCATGCCACTCAGCGCAGCCAAAACAAAAAACAAAAAAAACACATGAATCTCATTGTACATCTCCATCAGAGCTCTTGGGTGACTGGGTCCATTGTCAATAAGAGTAATATTTTGAAATGAATCTTTTTTTCTGAGCAGTAGGTCTCAACAGTGGGCTCAAAATATTCAGTAAACCATGTGGTCAACTGATGTGATGTCATCCAGGCTTTGTTGTTCCATTTACACAGCACAGGCAGAGTAGATTTAGCATAATTCTTAAGGGCCCTGGGATTTTCAGAATGGTAAATGAGTATTGGCTTTAACTTAAAGTCACCAGCTGCATTAGCCCCTAACAAGAGAATCAGCTTGTCCTTTGAATCTCTGAAGCCAGATATTGACTTCTCCTCTCTAGCTATGAAAGTCAGAGGGCATCTTCTTCCAATATAAAGCTGTTTCATCTACACTGAACTCTGTTGCTTAGTGTAGCCACCTTCATTAATTATCTTAGCTAGGTCTTCTGGATAACTTGCTGCAGCTTCTACATCAGCCCTTGCTGCTTCACCTTGCACTTTTATGTTATGGAGACAGCTTTCCTTAAACCTCATGAACCAACCTTGACTGGCTTCAAACTTTTCTTCTGTAGCTTCCTCACTCTCTCAGCCTTCACAGAATTGAACAGCGTTAGGGCCTTGCTCTGGATTAGGCTTTGGCTGAAGGGAATGTTGTGGCTGGTTTGATCTTCTATCTGGACCAATAAAACTTTCTCCCTATCATCAGTTAGGCTGTTTTGCTTTCTTATCATTTGTGTATTCACTACAGTAACACTTTTAATTTCCTTCAAGAACTTTTCCTTTGCATTCATAACTTAGCTCACTGTTTGGTGCAAGAGGCCTAGCTTTCAAGTCTTTCTGGGCTTTTGACTGATTGCCTCACTAAGCTCAATCATTTCCAGCCTTGGATTTAAAGTGAGAGATGTGCAACTCTTCCATTCACTTGAACACTCAGAGGCCATTGTAGGGTTATCGATTGGCCTAATTTCAATATTGTTGTGACTCAGGGAATAGGGAGGCCCAAGGAGACAGAGAGAGAGATGGGGTAGAGCAGTCAGAACACACACATTTATCAACTAAGTTTGCCATCTTATATAAGTGCAGCTTGTGGTGCCCCAAAACAATTATAATAGTAACATCAAAGATCACTGATCACAGATCACCATAACAGGTATAATAAAAATGAAAAAGTTTGAAATACTGTGAGAATTACCAAAATGTGACACAGAGACACAATATGAGCAAATGCTCTTGGAAAAATGGCACCAACAGGACTGCTCAACACAGTGTTATCACAAACCTTTAATTTGTAAAAAACACAGTATCTGTGAAGTACAATAAAGCAAAGCACAATAAAACAAGGTATGCCTATGTAAGTATGCCCTGTGCAACATTTAAAAATTATGCATTGTTTGTCTGAAGTTCAAATTTAACTGAGAATTCTATATTTTATCTGGCAGCCCTACCCTGGTACAACATAGGAGGGGACTACACAAGGGTGTGAAAGCCAAGAGGCAGACAGTGATCACTGGGGTCTGTCTTATAGGCTGGCTACCAGAGCTAAGTCTTCCCATACAACACTTTTTTTTTTTTTGGCTGATCAATTTCACAGTCACTCTTTCAGTGAAACTGAAAATCAAGTCATGGTCCAAAAAAAGAAATCAGTTATAGTTTTTGTTGAGATTTCATTAAATCTACAGATTAATGCAAGGGAAATGGATATATTTATAGTATGGAGTGTTCTCAGCAAGCCTTTTTATATCCTCTATTAAGTTTTATATTTTTCTTCATCTAGGTCATGCATACTTCCTGTTAGGAGTTTGCTGTTATTATAGTTTTGGTTTGTGATTATAATTTTACCTATGATAGTTTTGAGATGGTTTTGGTTGGAATATAAGACTATTATTGATTTTTGTACATTTACTTTGTAATGGCTACCTTATTGAATGTTCCTATTATTTCTAGTAACTTTTAAGTTGATTCCCTTAGGTTTTCCAGGTACGTTATAATGTCATCTGCAACTAATGATAATTTTGCCACCTCCTTTTCAATATTTAAACCTCTAATTTTGTTTTTTTGACTGATTATACTGTCTATCGAGCAGTTATCATTTTTATGAGAAAAACTTGAGCCTCGGAATAGTCTTCTGAATTGGGAGAAAATAATATATAGGAAAACTACTTTACACATTTTATTATTTAGGTTGAGGTGTAACTGTAAGTATGATGTTTCCAGACTACCCTCCCCAAATCTGCTACACAAAAAGCTTCCCAGAATTTCACTTTGTTTAAATATCCCACATCTGCGTTGCTTTGAAAGAACTTATAACAAAGTCTGCCTTCCAGAAACAGCGGAACTTTTTCCTTACCATTTCAGGCAGACATTCAAGGGGAGTTTTCACAGGACTTTAGACATGTCACTTCCCCCAAAAGTGTATTACATAAAAAGCTTTGGATCAGGAAAACAAGAATCACACATATACAGATAAATAAGGACTCCTGAAAATCCAGAATACAGTCCACAGCACAAAAACAACATAACCTAATGGGAGAGGGAGAAGAAAAGCCCAGAGAGAGAGACAGCTCACAGGGGAATGCTCTGCCAGGCATTGGCTCCCTCTCTTAAACAACAGCTGTTAATAAATCTCTTGAGCAGTGGGAGTGTCAGATTTTTTAGCTGGGAAACAGGGGTAGCTATCTGGCTGGAAGGGAAGACTGGAGGACTTGTATTAACTGACTGCTGCTTCTGGGTAGTTAGCACACCTTTTTTACTTCGAATGCATATTACACAACAATAAAAATAACGCGTTTTCTAAAGATGCTCTTATTTATAATTTACAAACTTTTTTCTTCTTACATATGAATTCTGATTCTGGAGGGCAGCTGTGGGTTTGATGCAAATTGGTGGGGGGAAGCTAAAGCTCTCCTAAGCCACTCCTTCACACCCACAGGTCTACAAAGCACTGTTCTAAATTGTATGAAAGCATAAAGTTTAAAAAGATACGATTCTACCCATATGGGAATAGAATATAGAAAAGAGTGGATAGATGTATAACTGATTCACTTCGCCATACAGCAGAAAATAACACAACACTGTAAATCAACTACACTCCAAAAAAATTAATTAAAAATAAAAATATAAAAATAAAATATACAATTCTGACCCTCAGAAAAGCACAATCCAAAGGTGTAAAGAGAATGCAAGGAGGGAATCAAAGAAGGTGACTGAGGTAACTAACTGTTGACTACGGGCACAGTACAGAACTACTCAACCTCCAGGTTACAAATGATAACACAGATGTTCAGGGCTAAGTTGATTTTAAAATTCTGTCTTAACACTGTGTTGATGGTGGCAAAATATTCCCATGGAGGGGGGTTATAGGAACAAGGAAGGAGGTGTGTCTTTTCCTAACACACCGGGTGATGTGGTCCTAAGCCATGATGAATCTGGAGAGGCACATCCTCCCATGTAACAGCTTTTTGGGAAACAGGTAATATGAGCTGTTTCAAGTCCTATGGAGAGTTTAACTTGGGTCTGGAGGCTTGGAAAAAAATCCAGATGGAGTGGCTTCAATTCAATACATACTTACTGAGTACATTTGTATCAGGTACTACATTGGGGACAAAATAAGGCAAAGGTCTCTATCCTCAGAGTCAACGGAAGACGTTTTCATCTCTGACATCTCAGAATCACACTCAGGATCTTACCTGTAAATACTAACACAGGGATCCACCAACACAACTGGTCTTGCATTTTCTAGAAGTTTCTTGTCTTTGAGATTGTGTGCCATTCCTGAACAGAGTACAAAAAAATAAAATGTGAAAGGTGCTCTGGCATGCTCTTTAACTCTCAAATGCAGACCTCAGGAAAAAAACACTGCAAATTTCAGCTGATTTTGCTCTTGCTCCGTGGGAGACTGAGTTAAAGCAATTTTTAACTTAATGAACACTAACTGTGAGCCAATTTAAAACAAATATGCCAGACCAAGCCATCCTGTTTGGACAGTAATCAAAGCAAACCTCATCTTAGCCTGGATCAGTGACATCTACCAGAACCTAATGCCTGGGGAGAAAGACTAACTTAATTAATATTCCTCACTGAATTCTTGATTCTAACCACCATCCCCTCCTCCAAAACCTCTTTCTCTCCATGCTTTCTGCACCTGAGAAAATGGCAACCCACCCACCCAGCCACTTGCTCTATCTGGACACGTTAACGCATCTGCTCTAGACAATGAGTCCAGACCATGACCAAGTCCTGTCAACTCTACCCTCCAATACATCTTAAATTTGCTTACTTCTCTCTCCCCTACCAGTACTGTAACCCAAGTCATGCATATCTCCCACCCAGACAACTGCATTAGCTTCCAAGCTGGTGTGCTTGCTTCTACCCTGTCCTCTATCAAATTCCTCAGATACATATGTGATTTAACTTGTGTATTGGATATTTCTCCCCTCAGAATGTAAGCTCCGTGAAGACAAAGACTCCTGATTTTTTTTTACTGGGGTATTCCTGGTGCCTAGCACAGTACCTGGCATACAGTAGGCATCAATAAGACTTGAGAAAATAAATGAATGATAGAAGTCCTCCTGTCCACACAGACAAGTAAGGCTCAGAGTGCATTCTCTTAAGAGTCTTTTTTCCCTCAGAGCCACATGAGCCATTCCTCAAAGAGAACTGTCTTTTTACTTCCTTCCTTCATTGTACGGTGACCTTTTAGCAGAGTCTTTTAGGAAAAAAATCAGAGTGAGCTCTGAAAGAATCCAGACAGAGCCTGCCTCTTTCTAATGCTTTGGAAAGAGATGACATTTTATGAAGAAAACAAAACAAAATAAAACAATCTTAGACCTTTTGAGGCATTACTGCCATCTGGGGGCAATAATATTAATCTACAGGCAACCAAGAACTTTTCCCTCTGCCTACTAATTGTCTCAAATTTTCTGAAGTTTAACAATGATTTTAACCTTGGTATGAGTCTCCTTTTATCCATCATGGCTTCTATTCTGGAAACATATGTCCTTCAGTTCTAGGGCATTTTCTTGAATTATTTCATTGATATTTTTCTCCCCATTTTCTCTTTTGGGAATTCTTATAATTTGGATGTTAGGTCTCCTGAATTGGCTTTTAACTTTCTTATCCTTTTTCTCCCATGTTCCTCCTCTCTTTTTTTGTACTACTTTTTTAGAGGCGATATTTCTGGCTCCACCAAAATACCTCCAAAACCACCTTTGGCAAAACAAAGGTGAGGGACTTCCCTGGTGGCACAGTGCTTAAGAATCCGCCTGCCAATGCAGGAGACACAGGTTTGAGCCCTGGTCCGGGAAGATCCCACATGTCATGGAGCAACTAAGCCCGTGCGCCACAACTACTGAGCCTGCGCTCTAGAGCCCGCGAGCCACAACTACTGAGTCCACGTGCCACAACTACTGAAGCCTGTGCGACTAGAGCCCGTGCTCCTCAACGAAAAGCCACCGCAATGAGAAGCCTGCCCACTGCAATGAAGAGTAGCCCCCGCTCGGCGCAACTAGAGAAAGCCTGCGCAGAGCAACAAAGACCCAGCACAGCCAAAAATAAAAAAAAATTTTTTTTAATTAAAAAAAAAAGCTGAGTTTATTCTTACTGAAGGAAGAGACAGCACTAACTTGACGGAGTCTTAGCCTCTTGGAGGGGGGAGGGCAAAGCTTAGTTATTTCTGAGGTTTTACAACCTGGTTTAGGGCAGGTCTTTCAATGCTAGGGCTTATTAGGATTGGACAAGAATAACAGTTTAGTGTTGGTGGTCCCAGCAAGGAAGGATTTTGAGACGCAGATTCAAAGAGTCTAGGGGAGTAAACTGTTCCTTGATGCTATCTATTGGTAAGTTCAGCATTTAAATAGGTTTGGGGGAAGGACAGTTCCAGAATAAACAAAATTATTTACATCTGTCATTGCCTTGTGAAACAGTTCCCTGTAATAATAAAGTTACACTTGAGATGAGTGGAATAGTAAGTCTTGTAAATGCAAACAATAAGCTGTGTGGGTACAGATGGTTTCAGTTCTCAGGCGTCTCCTCACCTGATTTTCCTTCCTTTCTGTTGAATTTTCACTTCTACTATAGTATCTTCAATTTATGAGCCTTTTTTTCTTCTGAAAGCTCCTTTTTAAAGCCTTCTTTCTTTGGGGGGACAAGGATATCAACAAGGACAGAAAATAGAATTTTTTAAAACAAGTTTCCCTACCAGCTTCATTGCCTCAATGTCCTCTGAGTTCCTTCTGGTGTCTGTCTTTCATGCTGGGCCTTTCTTGGATTGTCTGAGGGTGAGCCTTGGCTGTCCATGAAGAGCAATGAGACCAACAGCGGGGGTGAGGCAGGGTAGGAGGCCGGGCTGGTCAGTGCAGGATGATCGTATTAAGACTGCAGGGTTTTGCCCCTCTTGGGCTGTAAAGTTTTCCCACTGAGGAATTATCCAATTGCCTGTGGGTCAAGGAGGGCATGGAGCAAGCCTGGTTGCCAGCGTTCTCAGAGCTGAGTTACAGAAGGGGGCTGAGATGTCACCATCCAATACTGAGGTTCCCTTAATTCTAATTTTCATTACAGTATCTCTGTCCTCAGCTATGCCTCTTACTTTTTTTGTCTCACTCACACTCCCCCTTTCAGAGACATCTAGTACCTCCACCACCTAATCTTTCCTGGGGGTTCTAAAAATTGGCTTGTTATGGCTTCGCCACTAACAGCTTAGTGAATTACTACTCTGCTAAGTCAGTTTCCATTCTTCCAAAATGTGGTTGCTGTCATCTGCTCACCCAGGTTCTTTGTCTTGTGGGTTTATGCATTTTGAACTTATTCCTTTTAGAAGACTTTGGATAGGCAGCAGAGATAAATGAATGTGTTCATTCAACCACATTTAACTAGGAGTCTGCATTACATTCCTAAGGTTCCCTCCAACACTAAATACTGTGATTTTAAGTGCATTTTTGTTAAAGCCAGAGTGAACATAGTTGGGAATGATACTGGAGCAAATACAACTTAGGAATCTCATGTCCAAATGCATTAGGAGAAGAGAGGTAATTAGCTTTCTCCCACCCCCAATTATCAGTCTGGGAAGGCTTTATGGATAAAGCAAAATTTGAGGAACTATTTATATGATAAGAAATACTCATTTTGACACAGAGTAGATGAAAAAATATTTTAATAACTAAACCTGAGGACTTATTTATATATTTTAAAAAGCAGCAGGAGTGGAATAAAAGAGAAGTTGAGGGAGCCTACAGCAAACTTATTCTTGATCCAGAATGCAACAGGGACCTACCATCAGGCTTTAGGTAGTGAAATGGTAACAGAAAGGTGTGAAAAGAAAGATAACGTAGGAAACTTTGGTATCAATTATAAGGATAAATTGAGGGAGGAAGAGACAATACTAAAAAAAAAAGAAGAAGAAGAAGAAGTTTTTTAAAGAAATGGAAAAGCCAATCTTCTAAAATTCATAGCGAAACGCAAAGGACCTTGATCAGCCAAAACAATACTGAGAAAGAAGAACAAAGTTGGAGGACTCCCTCTCCAATTTCCAAACTTACTATACGGCTATGGTAACCCAGAACAGTGTGTACTGGCATAAGGATAGACATATAGACCAATGGAGTATAACTGAGAGTCCAGAAATAAACCCATACATCTATGGCCAATTGATTTTCAACAAGCATGCCAAGACTATTCGACAAGAATAGTCTCTTCCATAAATGGTGCTGGGACAACTGGATACCCATACTCCTACTTCATATGATATATCAAAATTAACTCAAAATGTATCAATAGCCTAAATATAAGAGCTAAAACTATAAAACTCTTAGAAGGATACATATGGGTAAATCTTCAGGACCTTGGATTCAGAATGGATTGTTAAATATGACACAAAAAGCACAAGCAACAAAAGAAAAATGGATAAATTAGACTTTATCAAGATTGAAAACTTTTGTTCATCAAAGGACATTATCAGGAAAATGAGAAAGACAACCCATAGAATAAAAGAAAATATTTGCAAATCACATGACTAAGTCTTGGGACTTCCCTGGTGTCACAGTGGTTAAGACTCCACACTCCCAACACAGGGGGCCTGGGTTCGATCCCTGGTCAGGGAACTAGATCCCACACGCATGCCGCAAATAAGAGTTCTCATGCCACAACTAAGGAGCCCACATGCTGCAACTAAGGAGCCCCTGAGCCTCAACTAAGGAGCCCACCTGCTGCAACTAAGACCCGGCACAACCAAATAAATATTTTTTTAAAAAAGAGTCTAGTATTCAGAATGTATAAAGAACTCTTACAACTCAACAACAAAAAGATAAACAACCCGAAGTAAAAATGGGCAAATAACTTGAATAGACATGTCTTCAAACAAATTATACGGGGACTTCCCTGGTGACGCAGTGGTTAAGAATCCGCCTGCTAATGCAGGGGACACAGGTTCGAGCCCTGGTCCGGGAAGATCCCACATGCTGCGGAGCAACTAAGCCCATGTGGCACAACTATAGAGCCTGCGCTCTAGAGCCTGCGAGCCACAACTACCGAGTCCGCGTGCCCCAGCTACTGAAGCCCGCACGCCTAGAGCCCATGCTCCTCAACAAAGACAAGCCACCCCAATGAGAAGCCCACACACCGCAACGAAGAGTAGCCCCTACTGGCCGCAACTAGAGAAAGTCCGCACGCAGCAATGAAGATCCAACGCAGCCAAAAATAAATAAATTAATTAATAAAAAAAATTAACCAATGGCCAACAGGCACATAAAAAGGTGCTCAGTATCATTAATCATTAAGGAAATGCAAATCAAAACCACGAGATAACACTTTAAGTCCATTAGGATGACTATTTTTGAAAAGTGGAAAATAAGTGTTGGAAAGGATTGGAGAAATTGGAACCCTTATGCGTTGCTGATGGAAATGTAAAATGGTGCACCTGCCGCAAAAAACAATTTGGTGGTTCCTCAAAAAGTTAAACATAGGATTACCATATGACCCAGCTATTCTACCCCTAAGTATACCGTATACAGAAGAATTGAAAACAGGGACTCAAGCAAGTACACGTACATGAATGTTCACAGCAGTATTATTCACAAACCTGAACAGTGGAAACAGTCCAAATGTCCGTCAACAGATGAATGGATAAACAAGTTATGGTACACACATACGCACAATGGAATTTTACTCAGCCATAAAGAGAAATGAAGCACTGATACATGATACAACGTGGAGGAACCTCGAAAACACTATGCTTAGTTTAAGCCAGACAAAAAAGATCACATGATTTTACTTCTGTGAAATACCCAGAATAAGTAAATCCATAGAGATAGAAAACAGTCTGGAGCTGTCAGGAACTTGGAGGAAGAAAGAGTGAAGAATGACTGCTTAACACGTATGGGGTTATCTTTTTGGGGTGGGTTAATGAAAATGTTTTGGAACTTGATAGAAGTGAATGATATTGTGAATGTTCTAAATGTCACTGATCTGTATACTTTAAACTGGTTAATTTTATTATGTGAATTTCACCTCAATAAAAAAAAAGGGGGAGATGCTGAAAGACCCACCAAAAAGGCCTTAGGAGTAAGATAGAAAAAAGCACAGTGACACAAATACAAGGAAAATCAAAACAAGGAATTATAAAACTGAGAATTTCACCCTGGAAACGATGATGGATATGAACATTCTTAGCTCAGAAAAAGGAAGCAGAGTGTACATAATCACCAAAAAAGCAAATGCAAGGATTTTCTCATTGGCAGAGCTCTGGGAATGCTGGTGGAATAGGTGAGACGAGTGATTATCATAAGACTCACTAAGATACTGAAGGGCAAGAAACCTAGAGGGCATAGAGATAGAGAAGAACCCTGCATTTCTGAGAACAAGGGAATTTGACAGAGATATCTCAGAATGGTTTAAAAGTGGATACAGGGAAGACTAGAAAAGAAAAACTATTACCCTGAGGATCAGGACCTACAGTCAGGATATCGTAATAAAAGATAGGAAGACACTGAATACCGAACAGAGACTATTCAAGCTTTAAAACCTACATCTATCTAAGTAATTTGTGAGGAAACCTTGATTATATTACAACTACACATTGTGTATATACTATACAGTAATATACACATACTACAGTACATGTGCATTGGAGCTCTATGAGTTGAACTACAGTGGACAAACTGGAAGATGTGAGGATTCACAAAGCAGTAATCTAACATTTTAATTCTCAGAAAATAGTGTCGAAAGGTTAACCTAATGAATGTATAAAGATATGCATACAAACGTTTATTGCAGCGCTGATTCTTTTAGCAAAAGAAAAAAATTGAATTAAAGTGAATATCTACCAGAATGGAAAAGGATAATTTATGGTACCTCCATACAATGAGATATTATGAAGACATTTAAAAGGGTGAGGTAGATTTTTACGTATTGGCTTAGAAAGAGGTCCAAAACATAACTAAGTGGGAAAAAAGCATAATGTAGAACAAAATATGCACAAGAGTTTCCATTTTTTGTAAAACCAAAGCAAATGAAAAGTCCCAAGGAACAAGTTCTAGAAATGCATATGTTTGTGTTAGCCTAGAATAAAGTCTAGAAGACCACACACACAACTGTCAACAGCGGTTACCTCAGGTGGTAATGATTGACAGACTGTGCTTAAGTTAATATGCCCGCAGAATAGTGCCTGGCACATAGTTAATGCTCATTACACGTTAACCACTATCATTTTCACTTTATATACTTTGACACTGAATTATTATAAAAATTACTTCTGTAATTTAAAAAAAAATGCTTGCAGAATGAGAAAAACATGAAAAGATGATTAATCTCATTAAGAATCAAGAAAATACAAATTAAAACATCATTTCTACCCATTAGATTGGCAAAAAATAAAACATTTATGATATCCATTTTTTTAAAGGTTGACTGAAGCAGCATTATCATGCACAACTGGTGAAAAATCAATTTGTATTATATTTATAAAGGTTTAAACATGTATATCCTTTGATCCAGCAATTCCACTTCTAGAAATTAATCCTAAAGATATAGTTGCCATATACACAAAGTGATGTGTATAAGAATGCTCACCCAGCAGTGAAAAACTGAAAATAACCCAAATATCTATCAAGAAATGAAATTAAGACACATGGAATATTATGTAATCATTAAAAAGAACAAGATATAGCTGTATATATCAAATGGAGAATTCTCTAAGATGTTAAGTGAAAAAAAGTAAGTTGTGAATCTGTGCCAGGTAGTTTATTGCTCCTTAGCTCCAAATCTACCCTTTGCCTGTTTTGTGATCCTGGACGTTGTAAGCATTTTTCCTTTGCCCTCTGATATGATTTTAACCTCTACCAGTAGAGGGCGCCGGAGGAACTCTGATGAGGGTAGGCTTCTCCGTGCCTGGGTGCTTGCCTACCACCAAGTTTCAACAGCTCCCCTGTGGGTGTCTTCCCATTGAGTTCCCTCAGCATCCCTGTGAGCAGCTTCCCAGAATCATAGTGGCTTCCTGGTGAGTTTCATCAGCCCTCCAATTCGGCATTCCAGCACATCCAGTTTCCTGCATGCCAGCCCTTCAGTGGGCAGCAACTCAGCAAACTTTGTCATCCAGTGACATAAACCATCACATACTCTCCCATATAGTCCAATTATCAGTCCTGGAGGAAAAGAGGGACTCTTCCAAATTCTTTCCTTCCTTGAATGCTTTGCCTCAACCCTGGAGGTAGTGGCTGTTCCCTATATCGGCTATCAAATTCTTTTAGAGTTCTCTTCACCCCTTAGTTAATTCCCTATTACTAGTTAATAATTCTCTATGTCAAACTTACTCTATTTGATGTGTGGTTTCTGTCTCCTGACTGAGACCCTAGATGGATACAGTGTCTCATTTATGTTTTTAAAAACCTGTGTGTATGTGTATGCACATACCCACCCCCCCACAGCTATGTAAATGTATAGACGATAAGGAATACACCAAATTATTAACAGTGATTATTTCAGGAAAATAAGTGGGATACAAGGATAGGGTAAAAAAAAAAGGATTTTCTCATTTACTCTATATACATCTCTTGTTTTAATTTTTTACAATAAACATTAATTCAAGTATTATATAATTAAAACACATCTATAATATTTAAATATATAATATTAATATATTTTAATATATAATATTAATATATTTTAAAATACGGCATATATGGTAATTACATATAAAATGCCGAATTCTGGGACTTAAATTATATAATTTAAAACAAATATATATTTTTAATATATAGAGAGAAGGTATATATTTTTTATCTATATGGCATATATATAGACATATATATATATATATATATATATATATCATGCCAATTTCTGGGAATTAAAATGGTAGATGGCTGTTTCATGACTGATGTTTGCTCCTGAAAAAATAAGCTATCTAATTATAAATAGAAAAAAGAATAAACTATAAAAAGGCAATGAATAGTATGAAAAGGACAAATTCTAGGTGATGAGGATTTGAGATTATTGCATGATATCAAGAGATGCCAGAAATCATGGCACTGCTCATCATGTCAAGAGTTGCACATGCAGGAAAAATGGTAACAGGAAGATGGACAACTCCAGCTTCATGATATTCAATTTAAATAGAAGTTAGTAGCTACAGTATAAGAGGACACTTATACATTTAAAGCCTGCCTAAGCTACTCCTAAAACCTGGGGGCCTTGAGTAGAAGGGAACCTAATAGATTAAACCCTTAAGTGCCAGCAATTGTCATTCCAATAATTTCCATCTTTATTTCTCAACTTTCACCCTTGCCTAATTGCCTATTTCACAGTAGCCATAGCAAAATCTACTGCTACAGTCAGAACTGTAAAGTCAGCATTCCCTAACTCCTAATTTAGCAAGGAAGCCTAAGATATAAAATTTTCTTGAAACTAAAGTGTTTTGTGACCAAATGGAGGAACTGAACTTGCGGTAGCGAAGTAGATACATGTGTCATTTATATACAGTACAGATAACTGAACCTGTGATAAGTATAAAGAGCCTTAGACTTAAGACATGGAAACTCTGGTGTGGTTAAAAAAAAAAAATCATGGCCCTGCCACTATCTAGTAATTCTTTTTTTTGTACTTAATCAGTTAGGCAGGCAGGTTTTAGAGTCAGATCTCTTGGGATCAAATCCCAGCTATACCACATATTAGAAAGTTAATCGCTCTAGAAAGTTAATCGCTCAGCCTGTTTCCTTATTTGTAAAAAGGGAACAATAGTACCTACAGCCCAGGTTTTTGAAGAATACATATAAGACATGCACAGCACCTGGTGCTTACTAAGGTCGCAATACTTGTCACGTTCACCTTTCCGAGTCTCTGTTATTTTTGTTTTTTTGGGTTTTTGATTTTGTTTCGTTTGTTTCGTTTTTACCTAAAAAATGAGAGGTCCCCACTAGATTATCTCAAAAGTCCCAAACCTGCCTTACCAGTCTGTAAGTCTACACGATCAGGATGGGTTTCTTAGGCGGTGGCGGGCTGGGAGGATGTAGAGAAAATAGTCTAACATAAAAGTCAACGAAAGAAAAGTTTTCAGAAAGGTGGCAGATAAATCAGTAGAAACTGTCTTAGGGGAGTATACTTTAGAGAATGTGTCGGAGGAGTCAAAGTGTCAGGTATCCTGTAAAGGAAAAGGTAAGAAAAGATGCTCCTTTCTCAAAACTAGAGGATGTGAGGGGTAATCCTGCAGTGACTTAGAGGTCGAATCTGTTGATCTGTTAGTCCAAAGCTTTGAGTAGAAAGGCAGTCCCAGTTAAAGGAGCCTAGGAAAAGTCCCATTACCAGCCTCGTCTTAAAGGGCCAGACAGCACTTCTGCACTCACCGGGTAATTTGCGTGCCGAGTGAGGCAGAAAGTGTGGCTAGGTTGGTGATCATATGACAGCTCTCTTCCAGGCTTTGCTTTACTGCCTCACTCGGAATGAACTCCTAGGGCATCCTGTAAGGTGGGTTATCCTACTCTTCCCATTCCCCTTTCAACGCCCCGTCTGCACTCTCCCTTCCCCTTCCAGTTGGTCTCACCTCGCCGCCCGGTCCCCATCCCTCCCTCACTCCCTCCCTCTCCCCATTTATCCGGACCCTCGCAAACTCCCACCCTCTCTTTCTTTCCCATCGTTTCCTATTTCCCATTTTCTACGGTCGTAGCCCCCCCTCTTTCCTTTACCACCCCGTACACGCTGCTTTCCCGCGCTCACCTTGCTCCAGCCGACCGCGGCTCGCCGACCCACGCAGGGCTGAAGGCAGAATTGCGAGCGCCCCAGAGGCCCCGCCCAACGCGCGTGGACGTCCCGATTCTCCCGCCCCCTGAAGGCGCAGCCCGAGAGCGATTGGTCCCCAGGTTGCGCCTCCCAGGACTGGCAGCTCTTTCCACCCAACCGACGTGTCCAGCCTGCCAAGGTCCGGACAAGCCTCGTTGTTCCTCTTCCAACCTTTCAGTCTGTTCTGCGGGCGACGGTTTTAGTACGGTCTTGTTTCCTTGCGAGGAGAGGTGCACCCAGATTTCCTTTACATAGGAGACGAATCAGAATTAGAAAGCCTGCCCTTTCTCTCCAAATTGTCTCCATGTTCATGTGTGTTGGCCCAACTTTTAAAGAAGTCCAACAAACTGATTCATAGCCATGGACTGAGCTCCATGATGATAATAGTAGCTAACACTCCAAACTTACTGTGCCACAGACACTATTATAGACGCTTTATAAGAATTAGCTAATTTCTCTGTAAGGTAGATGCATATTATCTCCATTTTACAAATGAGGAAACTAAGTTACAGGGAGGTTAATTATCTTGCCCATGATCAGCTTAATAAGTGAACTAAAACTAGAACACAGGTGGTCGGATTTCCAGCTTTATTTCTCAACTTTCACCCTTGCCTATTCGAAGCCTAAAATATAAAATTTTCTTGAAACTAAAGTGTTTTGTGACCAAATGGAGGAACTGAACTTGCGGTAGCGAAGTAGATACATGCGCCATTTATATACAGTATAGATAACTGAACTTGTGATAAGTATAAAGAGCCTTAGACTTAAGACATGGAAACTTTGGTGTGGTTAAAAAAAAAAAAAATCATGGCCCTGCCACTATCTAGTAATTCTTTTTTTTGTACTTAATCAGTTAGGCAGGCAGGTTTTAGAGTCAGATCTCTTGGGATCAAATCCCAGCTATACCACATATTAGAAAGTTAATCACTCAGACTGTTTCCTTATTTGTAAAAAGGGAACAATAGTACCTACAGCCCAGGTTTTTGAAGAATACATATAAGACATGCACAGCACCTGGTGCTTACTAAGGTCACAATACATGTCACATTCACCATGATTCCATTACTCATCATAACACATGTATACCACATTACATCATATAATTTATAGAGTGACTACCAGGAACAAAAATGTTAAGAATTTATTTGATTGAATTTATTACCATATTATGGTAATATTTATTATTTCAAATCTAAGTTCAGGTAAGGTCCATGGTCAATTTCTAATATTGTTCAGTAAGTTTTCACTTTTAGGATACAGTGAACAGACCAAATTTAAGATTTTCTATTAAAGATCTTGGTAAGTTGATTGTAGAGCAGGAGCTCAACTAACTTTGCCAACAAAAAGGTAATTTGAATAAGGAATAGTAAAGAAATGAACCAGTCTCACAGTGGCCTATTTAAACCCTAAACTCTTTTTCACTTAGGGACTGGAAAGTGATGGTCCCTTCAGGGAAGTGGTGACATGAAAAGGCAAAGGAATACATAGTGGTTCAGATTAATACAGAGCAACGAGACTGTATCAATATGTTATGCTAAGTAGCTGGAGGTGAGGACTTCAGCAGTGAATAAAAAATGTATTTTCTCTTTCATACTTCAAATTATACCAGTAAGGAACTCTATAGGATGTGTTAGGAGAACTAGTTCCTTCCTTTCTTCTCCCAGGCTTCATACTTAACTCTGCCCCTGTTGGGAAACTCACTTCCCAAACTTTGCTGCAACTTAGTTCATGCTTTACCAAGTAATTTCTTTGGTGGGCCTCCATCCTAAAAGTTGAGTTAGGTATCCTCAGGGCTCTTTACTTCTGAGGCAGAGAGGATAGAAATTCAGGCTTAATGTCTAGTATAATTGATTGGGTAAAAATTGTCCTTCCTTCAGATTCTGGATGCTAATGGCCTTCATTATGGAGCTTTAGCAAACAGTCAATTCTGGCTCTGAAAGAAGAGAGTAAGAAACACTCTTGTATTTTTTTCATTTTGGCATAATATGTATGAGTGATCTGACTATGACTCGTGAACAAAAGTTGGTTATTTTTATACTATTCTTTACTACATTTGGCCTTAATGATGACACAGAGCCACAATAGGAACAAAAGAATTAAAAAAAAAAAAAGACCAGGTCCAGATTGTACAGCTCAGAATTCTCACAATGGACCAAAAGGACTAAATTGGAGAACTAGATTGCCTTCCCTGATGTTAACCTACAGATTCAACAGGAGAGCATCTTGTAACGTCCCCTGCATGGAGCCAGGATTGAGAACATAATACCTCTATTGTGACTGTCACTTATTTGCTGTTGGTTCCAAATCTATGTCTCCAACTCTGATTTCCTATCCTGAACTTTAAACTCCAGCTGCCTTCTTCATCTCTACCTGGATGCCCAGGGTATCCCACAGCATCTCCAACCCAGAGTGTCCAAAATGGGGGAATTCCCTAGTGGTCCAGTGGTTAGGACTCTGTGCTTCTGGGGGTGCAGGGGGTGCAGATGGAACTAATATCTCACATGCCGTACAGCACGACCAAAAAAAAAAACCAAACAAACACAAAATGGAATTAGCCTATCTCCTCCCTTACCCCCACCCCAGAACTATTTCAGTAAATGAATAGCAGCCCCCCCCCTTAGACTCAAGCCAGATTTAGAGAACATTCCAGATCCCTTCCTCTCCTCATCTTCCCTTCTCACTCCTCTAATTAGTAGTAGCCAATCTCTTGTATCCACCCCGTGGGGGCATCGTAACTTCCTGGGCGAGGTGGCCGCAGTCAGTGGTGGGTAATTCTCTGGAGAAAGAGGCAGCTGTGAGCCATCAGCATCCACAGTCACTGCCGGGGCTGGGGGGCTCCAGCCCGGTGCAAGGAGATCTGGACAGGGCACCCCAGTGTCTACCACAGCCCTCATCACCACTTGAACTACTGCAGTAGCCTTCTCGTTAGAAACTCTACCTCTAGACTCAACCACCTCTTCTTATTCAGGATCCACATGGCAACCAAGAATGATCTTTCCGAAAAGAAACTGATCGTGCAACTATTCAAAATTATAGAGAAAAAAGCTAAACTCCTTAACTTTTCACATCAACCCTTCATGATAAGACCTTACACCACCTTCCTAGCCTTATTTCCAAGAAATCTGTTCACCCACCTACACTTCATGACGATCTCACACTCACACACACATACACACGCGCAAGTTTCACACTGACCTCTGCTCTAGCAATATCAAAGGCAAACCCTTCAAACTTTCTCATGTTGCCATGCTTTTACACTGCGGCTCAATCTGCCTACAATGTCTTTCTTACCCCTGTTCCCACTTATCTACCTGAGAAATTCCTGTTCCTTCAACTGTAAGTGCAGCATCACCTATAAAGCCTTCCCTGGTTTCTTTAGACCTACTCAATGCTCTCATGGTACCAAATGACAGCACATGGCACACTGCGTTGTAATTGTGTACTTAAGCACATGTCTCTCCAATTAAACACTAAGCTACTCATTTAGTCTCCTGGAACCAGCGTGGAGTTAATGCTCAATAAATGTCAGCTGTTGATCTTCCAGCTCTAGCACCTGTGGAATAACAGGTTCCACTAGTTTACCACTCACCGTTTCATGTGATCCTCTCTTACATGCCCCCAAAATGCCTTTTTGAAGCTCCAGGACATATTCCCTTCCTTTAATATTGTAGAACTTGGTAAACAAGTCCATGTTCACTTGTGATTTTACTAACTTCAGCATTATTCCTCCTGAGTCTTCTGCAGTTCTAACTAATATGATAATTTATATTTGAGCTGAGTAAGCTTTAAAAGCTGAGTAAGATTTCTATAAATGAGGAATAAGACAGTGTCCCTCCAGACTTAGGAAATAGCATGGATGTGGGTGGAAGGATGAAAGCACCAGTGAGTCAGAGCACTAACCAGCAGTCTCAGGAGGACAGAGGGATGTGGTAGGAGAAGAGACACGAGACCCGTGAATGTGGAACCTTGAAGGCCTCGCTGATTGAGATGGAGGGCACACGTGTGGAGTTAGAGTGTGTGTAAGTCCTGGCTCTACCACATCCCAGCTGGGTGATCTTAGGTAAGCATCTTAACCTCTCTGAGCATCACTTTCCTCATTTGTAAAATGAGAATGCTATGAAACTTAAATAAATAAAATAAAAAGACCTCTTAAAATGTGCTGACTGGACGCTAGTGGGGAGATAGCTGGCAGAACGGAAAGGGAAGAAAACCATTTCTAAGGAAGGGGGAGGCCTGGATGGGGTCTGGGAGGACTCCCATCCCAGACCTTGGTGGCCCAGCATATGCAGATGGAAAAAGAAAGATGGAAGTGACTTCCTGGTCAGGCTGAAACATCCCAGAACGACTCAGGAGGCGCAGTAGACAGGCTCAGCTATTGCCCAAGCCAGTTAACTTCCTGGGAGAGGTTGCCCAATTGGGCTGAGAAATAGGAAAATAGTAGGTCTTCCTAGGGTGAGAATTGGGTTGGGGGAGACCACCAAGTGGTTCTGACTCCACACATGGCACAGAGTCGCTTGCCTGAGAGTTGACAGCACGTGCAGACAGCAGAGAAGCAGCACCAGCTGCAAGAGCATTCACACCCGTGCTGAGATCAACACACTTGGTCTCAGTGGGTGGTGGGACTGGAGCAGAGGAATTTCTGGGCAACTGCAGGGTTCATCCCCCCAAGGTAATCGAGGAGCCCATGGGGAACCCACCAACACCTGAAAAACAGGAGGCTCCTCAAAACAAGGCTGTTGAGGAATAACACTTATGTTCAATCTTTGTGTTTCCAAGTAGAGAGACATCAGCTAAATGAGGTTCCCTCCCTCACTCCTACTTGGGTATTTGTGTTTGGGATGTGCTGGGAGGAGACTTGTGTGAGTGGTGAGTTTGGGAGAAGGGACACAGCATATGAGGTTCAGCCTCTCACTTCCTCCTCTTTGGGACCCAGCCTAATCTTGGGATGCAAATATTTTAGTCTGTACAGTAAAGAGACTGTTCCTGCAGAGCAAGGCCTGAGGTTGTCCTTGGCTGTTTGTCCTGGGTGGAAAAGGGCTGTACGTTCTTCAACTTAGCTTTCATCAGTCAAAAAAGGAAAAGAAAAAAAGCTGACACTCTCTTTTAATTAATTTAAAGATTTTTTTGAAATTGATAAATTACTAACTTTATTTTATTTATCGAAAATAAATTTAAATTTATTTTCAAACTTTCAGAAAAATTGCAAGTACAGTACAAAGAATATCCACATCCCCCTTACCCAGGGGGTGTTACATTGGATCACATTTGCTCCTTCTGTATGTGTATTGTATGTATATATATAATTAGTTGTTTTCTGAGCCTTTTGAGAACAATTTACATCCATGATGCCCCAACACCCCTAAATACGTCAGTGTGTATTTCCTCAAATTAAGGACCCTTTGCTACTCATCTACCATAAAACCCTCCCAGTTAGGAAATCAACATTGATACAACACCATCATTTAGTTCAGAGACTCCCACCCCCATCCTGTCCCAACTCACATTTCCCCAACTCTCCCAACAATGCCTCTTCCTCCTTTCTGGCAACTATCCCTCAAAGGAACACACGCTGCCATTGTGGTCACGTGTCTCCCGTCTCCTCTGGCCAGAAACTGTTCTCCCTTTTTCCCTGCCTTTCACACCCTCAACGGTTTTACCTCATGTCTGTGACACTTTTAAGGAATACAGACCTTACACTCTGGAGAAATGATCCTTAATCTAAGTTTGGTGTTTCCTCTTGACCACGCTGGAGTTGTGCTTTCTTGTCAGCGATTCCTCAGAAATGATGCTGGACACTTTCTAGGGTAGAGATGGGGCCTGCGTTGTCAGTCCATCCCACCACTGGTGATGTTAACCTTAGTCACCTGGTGGTGTTGACGTCTGCAGTTTTCTCTCCTGTAAGGTCCCCGTTCACCTTTGTAAATGTTGATTAGTACTTCCTGGAGATGTGCTGCCAAATTATGCCATCAACCTCCAGTTACATACAGCCCTAGCCTTCACTGGCGAATTTACCTCAATAAACCACTACTATGAATGTTGCCAAATGGTGATTTTCTCCTTCCAGCATTCCTGTTACATTTAGCACTTGATATTCTACTGTAAAGAGGATCTTTCCCTCCTCCCTATTTATTTACTCTTTCATTTATTTATTTATATTAGTATGGACTCATGAATTCCTATTCATTTATTCATTCATCATCGTAAGTTACTATCATTATTTTCATGCTTAAATTGATCCAGGTTTGGCCAACGGGCGTTCCATCAAGGGGCTTCTAAGATCTTTTGACATGTCCCCATCATTCTGTAAATATCTTCTTGCTTTCCGGAACAAGATATGCCAGGATCACCTTGTATGTTCCCTGCCCCAGCCCTGGAATCAGCCATGTTTTCAAGGAGTCCTGGCATTTTAGAGAAGGGTGGTATTTGGAAACCAAGATCTGGCTACTAGATGTGCTCACTGCCTCCAGAGTGTCATTGCTTCCAGACTTTTTTCAGTGGGCAGAGCTAGGAGGTCTATGTACATAAGTAGGCATGTATGTAGACACATATCCATGAATTTATACCAGTACTTCTAGAACCACTACAACACCTCTGGGTTCTTTTGAACTTTGCCTCTTTCCATGTTTCCCTTCTCCAATGGTGAGAAACCTGGCTCTCTAATCCCAAATATATTTAATTATTTGCTCAATGAATTTTCTTATTTGCTCAGTGTCAGCAGCCTCCCAGCCCTGCTGTTTGTCTCCTCACCTCGCTCTTGGGCACCAGTGGGCACAACACCAACATGATCTGCACGGGGCCTTCCTTTCCCCTTCAGTGTGTGTGTCCCGGGGTGCAGGTGGGCAGCTGCCACACCACCTCGTGTAGCTCACCCCTGCCCCCAGCTCACTGCCTTCGTGCCCAGGAGGAAAGAAAACGAAAGGGAAGACAAGACTGGGGCGGGGGAGGTGGGGGGGGGACAGGGAATGCGATTTAAAAAGAATGGCAGATGTTCTCTCATTTAAAAAATATCCAGCTACCCAACTCCTTTGTCTTTCAGTTGATCCTGAACTTGGGCAGATAAGGAAGGTGTTTTGTTTGTTTGTTTGCTTTTACTGCCAGTTTTCCTTCACTGCTTGCAGAACTTCAACAATGGAATTTTATTTCCTGGGAGGCAAAGATTTATTTCTTTTATATTTGGCTATCCCCCCAGAGAGACCTGTTACATTTTCACAAACTGTTTGAAATTCAAACAGTGTAAAATTTCTTTGTTCTGCTGCTGGCTGTAGTTCACTTCCTCATCTTGGAAAGCACTATCTATCCTTATCAAACTACTAGCCAGATGGTGTCCTAATGACCTGGGAGAGCCCTTGGGGAAATATCTTGAAGTGAGAAAATTGTTGAAATTCCTTTGCTGTGGCATCATACTCCACTGGGGGATATTCTTTTGAGCCCAGATTGTATCAAAGAGTTTGGTGTTCTACCTCCTGAGAAGAGTATAAAGGAGGAGGGCATTTAAAAATCAGCCCAGGGGGCTTCGCTGGTGGCGCAGTGGTTGAGAGTCCGCCTGCCGACGCAGGGGACGCAGGTTCATGCCCTGGTCCGGGAAGATCCCACATGCCGCGGAGCGGCTGGGCCCGTGAGCCATGGCCGCTGAGCCTGCGCGTCTGGAGCCTGTGCTCCGCAATGGGAGAGGCCACAACAGTGAGAGGCCCGCGTACCGCGAAAAAAAAAAAAAAAATCAGCCCAGGGACTTCCCTTGTGGTGCAGTGGTTAAGAATCTGCCTGCCAACGGCCTGGTCCAGGAAGATCCCACATGCTGCAGAGCAACTAAGCCCGTGTGCCACAACTACTGAGCCTGCGTTCTAGAGCCCGTGAGCCACAACTACTGAGCCCACGTGCTACAACTACTGAGCCCACATGCCACAACTACTGAGCCCATGTGCTACAGCTACTGAAGCCTGGGCGCCTAGAGCCCGAGCTCCACAACAAGAGAAGCCACTGCAACGAGAAGTCTGTGTACCACAACAAAGAGTAGCTCCCGCTCGCTGCAACTAGAGAAAGCCTGCGCGCAGCAACAAAGACCCAGCACAACCAAAAATTAATTAATTAATCAATCAATTAAAAAAAATCAGTCCATAGTGCTGCCTCTTTAGCCATACATTTTTTAAAGTGCTTGAGCTGAAGTGCCACCCCTTACAGAAAGGATTGGGTTGGTCCAAAGGCCAAATGGGAGTTGGGAAACAAGAGAAGGCAGGAGAGAGGCATAGAGGGTGGGCGTGGGCAAACAGCAGGTGGTCTGGGACTGAATCTGGAGGCGGGGCTGGGCGCAACTGGAGGTAATGAGTCCTGAGGTCACCAGCCAAGGCTGTGAGTGAGGAGGAAGCCTAAGCCACAGGGCCACGATGTCCTGTAAAAGGACCCCCAGACCTCTACACACACAGCACTCAGTCTCCGTTTACTGCTTGCAAGCCAGTCCTCGCAAGCTAGCAGTGGAGTACCGTGTCAGAGGTCCACAGAGGCCAGAGGTGCTCCTGGTGCTGGGCCTCTCAGCAGCAACCTCCTCCCCGCCCCACGACCTGCCTCACATCCTCTCTGCCAGAACAGCATTGCCCTTTCCTCTCCAAGTCAGGGAGTGACGGTGGAGGCAGCCAGGGAGTATTAGATGAGTCATCCTCCCTCGTGAACGAGGGTGGCTCTCAGCCCTCACTGGCTCCATTTTTAATTTTTTTTTTAATTTTTGGCTGCGTTGGGTCTTCGTTGCTGTGCACGGGCTTTCTCTAGTTGCGGCGAGCGGGGGCTACTCTTCATTGCAGTGCACGAGCTTCTCATTGCGGTGGCTTCTCTTATTGCAGAGCTTGGGCTCTAAGTGCCCAGGCTTCAGTAGCTGTAGTACATGGGTTCAGAAGTTGTGGCACGAAGGCTCAATAGTTGTGGCTCACGGGCTTAGTTGCCCCACGGCATGTGGGATCTTCCTGGACCAGGGCTCAAACCCATATCCCCTGTATTGGCAGGTGGATTCTTAACCATTGCACCACCAGGGAAGTCCTCAATGGCTCTTTTTAATCCGAGCTCATCATTATTGCTGGAAGAAATGCCTCCAGAGTTTTAGTTTATGGATGATTCCAACCTTAGTTTTCAGTAGTGATAAATTATTTCCTCCCATCTCCCTGCTCTATTGATTATTTCAGTGGACTTGGGGGAGGGAGATGCTAGGCTTCCATACTCTACCACCATCCTGCTCGGAAGAGTCATGCAGAAGGAGCAGGCAGAAGAGACTTAGAAGGAGCCACCAGAGAAGTAGGAGGAGAACCAGAAGAGGTCAATACCACAGAGGTCACAGGAAGATGAGTGGTCAGCGGTTCCAAATACAGGAGTAAAGAATAGACCAAATTTGGCAATCAGGAGGTGACTGGAGAGAGTTGAAAGCACTGTTTCAAAGGAGTTACTGGGGTATCAACTGAGCTTCATATGTAGAAATGGAAAACAGCAAGTGTGAGAACCTTTAAAAGACATTCGGCAATAAACAGACAAGGAGAGTGACGGGATACAGGTTGAGAGGGAGTAAGGTGAGGAGAGAAGGTTTTGTGGGGTAGAGGAACCTTGGCGCAGGGGTGGTGAGTGGCTCCCTGTCCCCAGGTCCCCCCTGCTGCACAGCTTGCTTCACTCCCACTGCTGGGCTCAGACTATGACGTGGGAAGGCAAGTGTGCCCAGGAGAGATCACCCTGACATCCACTCCAGCCTCTGTAACTTCCAAATGTGACCTAGACCACACTGCTTCTTATAAATCATGGCCAGCAGTACAACTGAGGACCTGAAGAGCTGACTAAGTTCTGCTCTTACAGAAATCCTAGCAACAACAACAATGAACTAACATGCTGAATACATACAGTAGACCCCATGGTTCCCGGTTTTACATAGCTCGTCTGATCCTCACAATCACTCCCTCGTGTGTCAATATTAGGGCTCATATTTTGTAATGAGAAATCTGAGGTTTGGGAGGTTAAATTAGTTGCCAAAGTCATAGGGTTGGTAAGTAAGAAAGCAGAGGTTCAAAATCAGATCTTTCTGATTCTCCTTGGGCACCTGAGGCCAAAATACAAGCCATGAGCAACATGAGACCTGAGGACAGACCACGAGCAGCCTAGATTCGTGGAGAATATTGAGTTATAGGACCAAAGAGAGAAAAGTTAGGGCCAAGTGGGTTTGCCTGATAAAATACAGGATGCCCAGTTAAATTTGAATTTCAGATGAACAGCAAAAAATTTACTAGTATAACTACATCCCAAATATTGCATGTGACATACTTTTACCAAAAAAAAATTGGTTTATCTACAATTCAAAATTAACTGGGCTCCATGTATTTTTATTTGCTAAATCTGGTGACCATATGGCCAGATTATGGAAGGTTTTCATATACACTAAGGAACTGAGACTTTATTCCATAGCTAATAAGGATCCATGGAAGATTTTGGCACAAAGGAGTGACATTGGTGAAGTGGTATCTGAGACCAGCCAGAAGACAATGGCAACTGTCCAGGTAGGGAATTCCGAAGTATAAGACAAGGATGCTAGAAGAAGGAAAGAAAAAGGGCAGGATCTTGTGGCTGGTTAAAAATAGGCAGATAAAGAATGAGGAGAAATCCAGTATGACAGGTTTTCAGCCTGGCTGGCTGGAAGAATGACAGAGCTACTAATGAAAAGACAGGTCTGGGGGAGTAATTGCTTTGGAAAGAAAAACAGACTTTGAGATGACACGTGTATTTGTAAGTGAATTTTAAAACAGGAAAAATAAGTTACCTCTTCTTCATCACCTCCTCCCAGGTTCTGCACAGATGGGATGTTACTCATCCTCACAGCCACCCTGCCGGTACGTATTATTACCACAGTTTTCTAATGAGCAAAATCGACGTCACCAGTAGGTGGCAGAGCCAGGTTTTAAAGTCCCAGGCTACCTGACTAAAGTCTGGTCTTATTGCCTGGTACTCCACACTGCCTGGGATTAGAGAAATAGAAGCAGAACTTCAGAGTAGTTGTGTCTTGAGTTCTCTTGCTCCATCTACCTTGTTTAGAGGCTTGGCTATCTAATGCCTCTATTGATGCATGAGGCTTACCAAAGTGGTCCTGTAAACTGCCAACTTCTGAATACATTTGGAGGTCAGTTAAGACACCTGTCTACAGAATGATGGAATTAATGAAATGTTACAGGTTTAAACACAGTTTAGGTGGGGATTCACTCTTGGGTTACTTTCCTACAACCCTCATTTTCCAACAGAAAATGACATCAGAGATTATCTTGATCTTTTATTCTACCTGGAACTAAAGTCTTTTCAAATTTGGCTCTGCATGACTTTTGTCAAGTTCCTTCCTACATTATTCTGATCCTCACATATTCTCAGGTCCTATAACTCTTTTAGAATGTAGGTGAATTCCTTCTGGAGCAGGACCTGTACTTCCCTGGTTAGGGTGTGCAGAGCTCTGACACTGGTTATCAGACTGGGAGCAAAAAAGGGCAATGGAGGAAAACAAGAGTCATCTTGCACTGAATCTATTAATATTTCATTCATGTACAGTCTCCAGGTAAAGGGAGACTGTTTTCTTCAGTCAAGAGGAAATGGACTGCTTCTTCAAGCCAAGAAGATTTAGGGACAATTGGGAGGTCAAGGTTCTGAGGCTCTCATCCACCCAAATATTTCTTGTCCAGGTCTTAAGGTCTTAAATTTTTCCTATCTGGAAAAGTCTTTGACCTGTTGAAGCTATGCATTCAATCTCTTTTGCAACTCTGCCACTCTGGATCCTGAACCGAATTTTCTACAGTGCCTCACTTGCTCTGCAAGAGATCAGAATCTCCTTTATGGCTGCCAGAGAAGTCCTCTGGCTTCCATAGTGTTCCTACATCGGCAATTAGCTGCTTCAAACTATTGTTTTCTTTTTGCAAGGCTTCCAGTTTTGTCAAAAGCAGCCAGTCTCGGGAGTTTGGGGTTGGCAGATACAAACTATTACATTTAGAATGGATAAACAACAAGGTCCTACTGTAGAGCACAGGGAACTATACCCAATCTCCTGGGATAAACCATAGTAGAAAAGAGTATATATGTACAAAAAGAATGTCTCTATGTGTATAACTGAGTCACTTTGCTGTACAGCAGAGACTGGCACAACGTTGTAAATCAACTATACTTCAAAAAAAAAGGAGCCAATCTCTTCCCCAATCCTTATCATTATCGTTTCTCCCATACCAGTCAAGTACAGCATCCACTTGGTATCCCAGTGCTTTACTTCCACCTGCACCTCACCCCATTTAACTATAGATGAAAGCTTTAGCAGCTGTGATGCCATGCTACTTCATAGCAGGAATTATTATCCCACTTACTACCAGGAAAACCATTCCTATTGCCTTCAGAGAGGTGGGCTATTCAACTCCAAAATCTCATTTTGAGGGTCTGTTCTTAAAGACCACTCCTGGTACCAGTGCTTTTTTTTTCTTTTTCTTTTTTTTTACGGTATGTGGGCCTCTCACTGTTGTGGCCTCTCCTGTTGTGAAGCACAGGCTCCGGACGTGCAGGCTCAGCAGCCATGGCTCACGGGCCCAGCCGCTCCGCGGCATGTGGGATCCTCCCGGACCGGGGCATGAACCCGTGTCCACTGCATTGGCAGGCGGACTCTCAACCACTGCGCCACCCGGGAAGCCTGTACCAGTGCTTTTTAATAGAGAGTCCTAAGAAAACAAAACTTGAAGCAGAAGATAATGTACTAATGCTTTGTTGATGGGTGAAATTCCAGGGAAGAAAGTGTGAGAGAAAAAGGAAGTGAGGTCGGGAAAAAGTGAAAACGAACATAACGGATGTGTTAGCAAGATGGCCATAGCTTCACTGCAAACAAAGCTGGCTGCTTGATCATCCAGGGCATCTCCAGGAAGTACTTACGAAGCTGCTACTTCTCAGAACTGCCCTTCACACAGGAGAAAGAGTGAGCAATGCTGGCTTCTTTCTGTCTCCTGTCTCTCACGGGTTAAGTTTTATCTACCCCCAGACATAACTCCCCTACACTTCTGGATTGTTTTACCCAGCCCTACCCCTCCCCACCCAGGTAGCTTCTTGGGAAGCTAAAGCCTCGGCAGTTCATTCTGGCCAATTTTCAGGTGCTTCAGTTCTTCCTCCCAGTCAGTACTACCTGTGGAGGACCCTCAGTTTGTGGGGGCCAGATAGCACCAGGGGCCATAACTTCATGACTATAGGATACCTCATAGTGTTTATGTGAGGACTCGGTTAAGTAATACCCAGTGCCTGGCATTTAGTATGCACTCAGCAAATGTTAGCTATTATTATTAATAGTAATTAAGTGAAAATTTTGTGTGTGATTGTTATGTGATATGACTGTTATGAGCATCCTCCTCCCCCCTCCCCCCCAAGCCTTTGTTAGGCACCACTGGACCCAATCGTCACTCTGATACAGAGCCAGACTCATCTGAGTGGTTCAGCAATGCCATAGGCAGTGGTCCACAACAGCGGGGGAGAGCCAAGCAGCCAAATGGATTTGCAACAAATTCACAAGAGTGGTGGCCACTGGCCAGGCAGTGTACAGTTGTACGATGGAGCTGAGTATCTTCCCTTTATAAAATATGACTAGTGATACTGCCTTTCATTGTTTAGCCACCTTAAAAAATTCTTTTAGGGCCTCCCTGGTGGCGCGGTGGTTGGGAGTCCGCCTGCCGATGCAGGGGACGCGGGTTCATGCCCCGGTCCGGGAGGATCCCACATGCTGCGGAGCGTCTGGGCCCGTGGGCCGTGGCCGCTGGGCCTGCGCGTCCGGAGCCTGTGCTCCGCGGCGGGAGGGGCCACAGCAGTGAGAGGCCCGCGTACCGCAAAAAAAAAAAAAAAAAAAAAAAATCTTTTAAACATTTAACTTGTCTCTGAAATCCACTAAGGAAGTAAATTGGTATTGTTTTTTGTTCTATAAATCATAGCCATGTAGCTGAAGGATAATTTGCCCTTTCACAGAGTCATAGATTTGCTTCTGAAACCATGAACACAGGAGCCCTCAAATGTCAAATACCTGAAGGATAATATTTTCTTTGGGAAATTTCCTACATCATCCTCTGAGTTTGCTTAATCACAAATAAATATCCTTCACTTAATGAATAATACAAACCTTAGTCTTGCCACCATGGAAAAGAGGGCTCCCTCCTCCATTTTTTCTGTATGAGACACTCAGTGCCACAGACATAATGTGTACTTCCCTTGAGGGTACAACAGCTCTTGACAAGTGGAAATATGATTTCAGCAAAGAAATTGCTGCTCTATGTGTTAAAAATGGCTTCAATATTCTGTTTTGATTCTTGCTTAAAATATACAGAAAGGATTTTTATAGTCAAGGTAAATCTATGTGATAAATGTGATAGACATGAGCCTTGAAACTGAAAAGTACATTTGGGGTTTTCAAAAAATATGCTTTTCTTTTCTGGATGTAAGAGTTGAGTTTTTAAAAATAAAAACTTGTAAAAGTTATTATCTAATGAAAAATGTAAGCTGTTAACATGGGTGGTTTCCAATAAATTTCCTAAATCATGCTTTTCTTGTTGATGACAAGTGTTTGTCATGAGTATCTGGTACTTGTTTGAAACCCTTTGATGACCTAGTCGCCCCTGTTCCCAGATCTACATCACCTCCATTCCCTGAGAAAAGATTTGGCTCCATCAAGTCTGATCTTTGGTCTTGTGACTTAAACGTGGCATGGGGTTCCTGTTGGACTGCCTCAGGCCACCCTCAGCAACTACCAGCCAGACCTAACCCAGCCCTTTGCCCCGTCCTTCTGAGACTACCTTTGGCCCCAGGGGAGGAGTTGGGACATGCACAGGACATGAAGCCAGGTGTCATCGAAGTTGCAGAGAAATATAAGAAATATTTGGTAGCGTTATGCAGAAAGTATTGAACTTTAAGTTGAAAGATATGAAAAAGAAAGAAAGCCAAGGAATCAAGGAGAGAACATTCCTTAAGCATTTCTGTGTTCCAAGCGCCTTAGAGTTAAAATATTTAACCTCCACAACAACCCTTTAATGAAGCCACTATTATCTTCGTTAGTATAACTGTGAGAATAGAGGCTCTCGGAGGTTAGGTACTTTTTCAAAGTCACTGAGGTGTAGATTTCTTAGGGAAAGTTGGTAGATCTCTGTGGTGATTGTGTACATGGATGGGTAGCATGAGATAGTGGTAAGAAAGAGACTGGATGAACTACTGCTCAGCTATAAAAAAAAAAAAAAGAATGAAATTTTGCCATGTGCAACAACATGGCTGGACCTGGAGGGTATCATGCTTAGTGAAATAAGTCAGACACAGAAAGACAAATACTGTATATTATCACTTACATATGGAATCTAAAAAATAAAACAAACTAGTGAATATAACAAGAAGAAAAAGACTCACAGATACAGAGAATAAACTAGTCGGGGAGAGAGAGGGGGAGAGGCAAGATAGGGATAGTGGATTAGGAGGTACAAACTACTATGTATAAAGCGAATAAGCTACAAGGATGTATTGTACAGCACAAGGAATATAGCCAATATTTTATAATAACTATAAATGGAGTATAAAGTGTAAAACTTTTGAATCACTATGTTGTACACCTGAAACTAATATAATATTGTAAATCAACTATATCTCAATTTTTAAAAAAGAGAGGAAAAAATAAAACAAAGAGATTGGAAAGCTAGATTTCACCCATATAGTGAAAAGCCTTATTAAACTATATCCTTTTCACTATACCACGCTGGCTTAGGTCCTTGCTAGCTCTGTAACCGAGGGCAGGTGTACTTAAACTCTCTGTGCATGAATTGCCTTGTTTTTAAAACAGAGGGGAGAAAAGTGATGACATCATACATACCACAAACGGTTTTGTTAGCTTCAATGAACTCATGTAAAAAAAAAGAAATTCATACATAGAAAAATGCCATACAAACTCAACTCATTTCTCATCATTTCAAGTTGCAAAATTTTACAATCCAGCTGGGAGGACATGACATAAACATAACTTACAGAGAATAACCACAGCAGTGTAACTCAAGGTTTAGCTGTCTTGATTATCTCAAAAGTCCTCTCGCCTACTGGAGAATTCCCCATCCTTTACAATTTAATGGAAATGGTCTTGAGTCCCCGTCCTACATAAAATGAGAAAAACCAGCATTGTTCCCAATGTTTCTGAGGTTTCTTGGACACCTTACCTCTCTCCTTATAATTTATGGCTCTATTTTACTCCTGTTGACTGGAGTGTCTATACCATACTATCTGTACTGGATACCACCTGGATTCTTGAATTCATCAAAGACCACTGGCACCAGATCACTGAAGATTTGAGGGCAAAGTTGGTGGGTGTAAATATTAAGTATCCCTATTCTTCTTTTTTTTTTTTTTTTTTTTTGCGGTACGCGGGCCTCTCACTGCTGTGGCCTCTCCCGTTGCGGAGCACAGGCTCCGAACGCGCAGGCTCAGCGGCCATGGCGTATGGGCCCAGCTGCTCCGCGGCATGCGGGTTCCTCCCGGACTGGGGCACGAACCCGTGTCCCCCGCATCGGCAGGTGGACTCGCAACCACTGCACCACCAGGGAAGCCCTAAATATCCCTATTCTTAACTGCTCTTTACCCATTTCTGCCTGAAAAGTCCTCACTGGCCATCTATTCACAAACTAGCCCAGCATCATTTTGCTCTATTTTTTCTTTCTTTTGCCTTCCCATTTTCTACCTGCTACCCATACCCTCCCCAAACCTATTATACATATGTAGCAATAATAACTAATACTGATTATAAAAGCTTACTTTGTACTAGGCCGTATGTTCTTCCATATAGCAGACATTTTCCCTCTCTTTGTTTTGCCCCCAGGTGTCTAGGCCAAAACCCTTGGAGTTTCCTCTTTTTTGTTTCTCAACAATATTAAATGCATTTTTTGCTTGCAGGTTTGTTTTGTTTTGCTAGGCACAGTGCTAGCTCCTAGAGCTTTGGTAATAAATAAAACAGACTTGGTTTCTGCCCTCGTGGAGCTCCATATTCAAAGACCTGATAAAAGTAACTTGCTAAATAAAGACAATTCTGTCTTTGAGGTACTTGCCAGTTTTTATAACAATCATTTTTCTACTTACTGCAATAGAAAACAACAATAAGACAAACTGCAAAATAAGACAAAAATACAAAAGATGTCACACAGCAGGACATGATTGGCACACAAGTCGTTCAGAAATAATAAATACTTTAGAAGCTGATGAGATCACTTGGGTTAAACTGGTCGGCCTTGAGGCACTGGATTAGAGAAGGAAAGAAGGCAGGGAGGGCTGCGATAGAAGGAGAACAGACATAGTGGTTAAGAGGCTTTTGGAGTTAGACACTCCCCGGGCTCAAATCATGGTTCTGTACTTACTATGTGACTCTAGGGAGCAACTTAATCTCTCTAAGCCTATCTTTCCTCCTTTGGAAAACTGGGATAATAATAGTACCTTTGTTAAAGGATTGTTGTACAGATTAAATTGGGGCAGGGGAACACGCACATCTCATTAAGCAACGCAAGGAACTTGGTAAGTGCCAAGCAAATGTTCATGTATAAAGGAACAAATGCTCTCTGTTTAAGATCCTTACACCTTGGGACTTCCCTGGTGGTCCAGTAGTTAAGACTCCATGCTCCTAATGCAGGGGGACTGGGTTGGATCACTAGTCAGGGAACTAAGACTCTGCATGCTGCACAACACAGCCCGAAGGGAAAAAACAAAATCCGTACACTTTAACTACTTGTGAAAAGAATAGCTTTGGCACACCTTACCATTTACATAATGTACTTTTTTCATATATATTATTAATTCAAATTTTCTAGCAACTTATAAGGTAGATATTATCATCACCTTCATTATTATAATTATCAGCAGAAGTGGAAATTGAGCTTTCGAATTATTAAGAACTTTCACGTGGCTTGAAAGGGACTCAGGACAGGACTTTGAATCCAGATCTTCCGGCTCCTAATCTTTTTTTTTTTTTTTTTTTTTTGCGGTACGCGGGCTTCTCACTGTTGTGGCCTCTTCCGTTGTGGAGCACAGGCTCCGGATGCGCAGGCTCAGCGGTCATGCCTCACGGGCCCAGCCGCTCCGCGGCATGTGGGATCCTCCCAGACCGGGGCACGAACCCGTGTCCCCTGCATTAGCAGGCGGACTCTCAACAACTGCGCCACCAGGGAAGCCCTCCTAATCTTTTTATTCCTATCTTGAAAGTCAATTATTCCCACAGATGGGATAACCTTTTAAATGTCTGACAACCAATAGCTTAGCCAAAGAATTTCACCAAGAGTAGTTCAGGCATCTAAAGAAGAGTCAGAAGTGGGAGTCAAACACAAACTGTTTACATGTACCGGTCTAGAAAGATGTCCACACACATAAGCAAAAGTTGCAGGTTGTGTAATAATATACACAAAAGAGGCTTTATGGTGTAATGTTTGCAAGAACAGACTCTACCCATTCAGTGATCCAGTCGGCCACTCTCCTTTCTTCACCACAGTCTCCCTTCCGTTGGGGAAACACTGACTGAAACCGCCCGCCCTGGCCAGGCAAAGACAGTAACAATTTGCATGAGTTATTTTACGACAGGAGATCCTGGTAAGAACCACGGAACTAACAAGCCACCACCAACCAGAAGAATACGGGAAAGGTCAAAAGGAGAGAGGAGACGCCAGTCCACAGGTCCTACCAACCTCCCAGAATCCTCGCCGGAATCCATCATGGCTGAGTGGTTGTGCGCCACCAGGAAGGACCCTGAGTCAGAATGATTGGCCAGAGACAACCCGGAAACTAATCCCATAACCATAAAACCCGAGACTGCGAGCCACGTGGCTCGCAGTCCTTCCTGGGTTCCCTTACCCTCCTGCTCTCCACCTGGGTGCCCCTTCCCAATAGTCTCTCGCTTTGTCAGCACGTGTGTCTCCTCCGACAATTCACTTCCGAGTGTTAGACAAGAGCCCACTCTCGGGCCCTGGAAGGGGTCCCCCTTCCTGCAACGTTTCCCACTACGGCTCCCACATCCCAACACAGCCCCCTTCCTAGTCCTCCAGTCTTTTCTCTTGGCCGGTCTTCCTCAGGCTCCTCTCTTCCCTCTGCCTAAGACTCCTTTATCAGGGACGGAAACAGGGAGACTTGTTTGTGGAAGTCAAGTGCATGCGCCATGGAGTCTCCAAGAACTGGGAATCTGCATGTTTGCCCCGCCCACAGGACGGAGCCCGAGGGCCAATGGTCCCCGTCTTGCGCCTCCCCTCCGGGTTGACCGGGCACTTCGAACTCAACCCGGGCCCGCCCAGCCCACTTCCACCCTGGTCTCTGCTGTGCTCACCTGCGCGTGCCCCTTGGCCCCAGGAGGTAGCATTGTGTTTGCCCATATCACGCTCAGCTTTTCCTGTTCGTTCCTCCCACTTGTGAGGCTGTTCTGCTGGTGATGGCATTGTCACGCTTCCGGCTGTTACAGGGCGGCCCTCTAGGTGTGAGTTTAGACCAGATTTGCTTGAAATAGGAGACAGAGTTAGAAAGCCAGCCCATTTGCCTGAAAGGAGATAAGAAGATCCCTCCGCCCCATACCCTTCCTCGTGTGAACTCAATTTCATACATAACTCAATAAATTGATGGTTGTGAACTCAGCTCCTTAAATGGTAATAATAGTAGCTAACCCTTACATTGGGCTTACAGTGAGCGGACACTCTTGATCCCTTTACAACCTCACAACCGTTAACTATATGGTAGGTCCCATTAACCCCATTTTACAGACAAGGATGCCAAGGCACAGAGACGTTAAGGAACTTGCCCATGATCCTCTGGGATAAGTGGCAGAGCTCAAAGCAGAACCCAAGTAATCTGGCCTGCTGTCCAGTACCACCAACCACTGCATTCAGCTGCCTCTCAGAAAGAAACCAGGCTAGGGTGAAAATCTGCGTGCAGGACAAGAAGCATGCTTCTTTATTGAAGCTTTGTTTTCTTTTACCTCAAGTTTGGAAAATAAGGGAGAGAAGTTGGCACAGGAGACTGGAAGGAAGACCAAGAGGGGTTTTTTTTTATAAAGTTATTTATTTTATTTTTTTATACAGCAGGTTCTTATTAGTTATCCATAACTATATGGATAGTCAATCCCAATCTCCCAATTCATCACACCATCACCCCCTCGCCACTTAAAGTTATATATTTATTTATTTAATAAACTTTATTTTAAGGTATGTATTTATTTATTAAAGTATAAAGATATTTATTTATCTTTGGCTGCGTTGGGTCCTCATTGCTGTGCACGGCTTTCTCTAGTTGTGGCGAGCAGGGGCTACTCTTCTCTGTGGTGCGTAGGCTTCTCATTGCAGTGGCTTCTCTTGTTGCAGAGCACAGGCTCTAGGTGCACAGGCTTCAGTAGTTGTGGCACATGGGCTGCAGTAGTTGTGGCTCGCGGGCTCTAGAGCGCAGGCTCAGTAGTTGTGGCGCACGGGCTTGGTTGCTCTGCGGCATGTGGGATTTTCCCGGACCAGGGATCAAACCCATGTGCCCTGCATTGGCAGGCAGATTCTTAACCACTGCACCACCAGGGAAGCCCAGACCAAGAGGTTCTGAGCTCAGATAATTGTGAAATGGAAGAAGGTAGATTAGCTAAGGGAACATACAAATACTCTCTCTATATATAATTATATATATATTTATTTATATCTATAAATTTTACATATATATAAAATTTACTGAGGTGAAATTCACATAACATAAAACTAACCATTTGAAAGTGAACAAATCAGTGACATTTACTACATTCACAATGTTGTGTAACCACCATTTCTATCTAGTTCCAAAACATTTCCATCATCCCACAGTAAAACTGCATACTCATTAAGTAGTCATTCCCTATTCCCCCTCCCCCCCACCCTTGGCAACCACCAATCTGTATTCTGTCTCTATGGATTTATCTATGCTGAATATTTCATATAAAGGGAATCATACAAAATAGAATCATACAATAATAAGCCTTTGTGTCTGGCTTTTTGACTTAGCATAATGTTTTCTAGGTTCTTCTGTGTAGGATATATCAGTACTTCATGCTTTTCATGGCTGGATAGAATTCTATTGTATGTACATAACACAGTTTGTTTATCCGTTCAGCCGTTGATGAACATTTGGACTGTTTCCACCTTCTGACTATCGTGAATAGTGCTGCCATGGTCATGCGTGTACATGTACTTGTTGGCGTACCTGTTTTCAGTTCTTTTGGGTATACCAAGGAATAGAACTGTGGGGCCAGGGGGTAATTTTAACTTTTTGAGGAACTCCTACATCCTTTTGAAACTCTTCCTTAAGGCTATAATATTATTAATACTATAAATAATATTAGATATAAGAAATATGCTAAATATTTTCAATCAGAGTATCTCAGCCTTAGCACCGCTCACATTTGGGGCCAGAGAATTCTTTGTTGTGGAGGCTAACTCGTGCACTGTAGAATGTTTAGCAGCAGTTCTGGCCTCTACTCCGTCGAAGATGTCAGTAGCATTCCCCCAGTTGTGACAACTAATTATATCTCAAGACATTGCCAAATGTCCTCTGGGAGGAAAAACTGTCCCCCCTCCCTGCCGAAAGTCACTTTTTTAAAAGAGTCATTGTAAACTTGAAGCAAATATGGCACTAAAGCAGAATACTAAAATGAAGTAAGGGCCCCTAAGAAACAGATATTCCTTATAAGTTTGCATATAGGAAAAACCGTTTACTGTGTAATGATGTTAAAGAGTTTTCAGGTTTATGAATGTGTGGCAACCAGAAAAATCTTATCATTAAATATTCATGGAAGGGCTTCCCTGGTGGTGCAGTGGTTGAGAGTCCGCCTGCCGACGCAGGGCACACGGGTTCGTGCCCCAGTCCGGGAAGATCCCACATGCCGCGGAGCGGCTGGGCCCGTGAGCCGTGGCTGCTGAGCCTGTGCGTCCGGAGCCTGTGCTCCACAACGGGAGAGGCCACAACAGTGAGAGGCCCGCGTAACGCAAAAAAAAAAATATTCATGGAACTTTCATATGTACCTTTAGTACCATAAACCCAGCTCATCCACAGAACTCCAAGAAATACAGCTTTTCACCTCAGTACACATTACATACCAAATCACATTTATAGCACACCCACATCACATAATTTCTTTAAAATTTTGTCAATTATATATTTTATCCAAATGTTTAAATTGTCCAAATGCCCATTGTGATACACTGTTTTGATACAAAAAGAAAAATGAAATGAAACCCAGTAAGCTATAAGTAAAGGGCATTAAACTGCAACTTTCATTCTCAAATGGGTACCTCTAACAGCATCCTTCCCAAAGTATTCAGATAACATCCAAGGTCTACTTCAGGGCAACTCCAGCCAACATAAAGTGCAGCATTTGTCAATTATATGTTAATTATATATTACAATACATTTTATAGCAATGATTCCACATACAAAGTCATGAAATACTTTTTTTCTTTGTATTTATTTTTAACATCTTTATTGGAGTATAATTGCTTTACAATGATGTGTTAGTTTCTGCTTTATAACAAAGTCAATCAGTTATACATATACATATGTCCCCATACCTCTTCCCTCTTGCATCTCCCTCCCTCCCACCCTCCCTATTCCACCCCTCTAGGTGGTCACAAAGCACCGAGTTGATCTTCCTGTGCTATGCGGCTGCTTCCCACTAGCTATTTATTTTACGTTTGGTAGTGTATATATGTCCATGCCACTCTCTCACTTTGTCACAGCTTACCCTTCCCCCTCCCCGTATCCTCAAGTCCATTCTCTAGTAGGGCTGCATCTTTATTCCCGTCTTACCCCTAGGTTCTTCATGACCATTTCTTTTTTTTTTTTTTAGATTCCATATATATGTGTTAGCATACAGTATTTGTTTTTCTCTTTCTGACTTACTTCACTCTGTATGACAGTCTCTAGATCCACCCACCTCACTACAAATAACTCAGTTTTGTTCCTTTTTATGGCTGAGTAATATTCCATTGTATATATGTGCCCACATCTTCTTTATCCATTCATCTGTTGATGGACACTTAGGTTGCTCCCATGTCCTGGCTATTGTAAATAGAGCTGCAATGAACATTTTGGCACATGACTCTTTTTGAATTATCGTTTTCTCAGGGTATATGCCCAGTAGTGGGATTGCTGGGTCGTATGGTAGTTCTATTTGTAGTTTTTAAGGAACCGCCATACTGTTCTCCATAGTGGCTGTATCAATTTACATTCCCACCAACAGTGCAAGAGGGTTCCCTTTTCTCCAGACCCTCTCCAGCATTTATTGTTTCTAGATTTTTTGATGATGGCCATTCTGACTGGTGTGTGATGATTATCTCATTGTAGTTTTGATTTGCATTTCTCTAATGATTAATGATGTTGAGCATTCTTTCATGTGTCTGTTGGCAGTCTGTATATCTTCTTTGGAGAAATGTCTATTTAGGCCTTCTGCCCATTTTTGGATTGGGTTGTTTGTTTTTTTCATATTGAGCTGTATGAGCTGCTTATACATTTTGGAGATTAATCCTTTGTCAGTTGCTTCATTTGCAAATATTTTCTCCCATTCTGAGGGTTGTCTTTTCATCTTGTTTATGGTTTCCTTTGCTGTGCAAAAGCTTTGAAGTTTCATTAGGTCTCATTTGTTTATTTTTGTTTTTATTTCCATTTCTCTAGGAGGTGGGTCAAAAAGGATCTTGCTGTGATTTATGTCATAGAGTGTTCTGGCTATGTTTTCCTCTAAGAGTTTGATGGTGTCTGGCCTTACATTTAGGTCTTTAATCCATTTTGAGTTTATTTTTGTGTATGGTGTTAGGGAGTGTTCTAATTTCATTCTTTTACATGCAGCTGCCCAGTTTTCCCAGCACCACCTATTGAAGAGGCTGTCTTTTCTCCACCATATATTCTTGCCTCCTTTATCAAAGATAAGGTGACCATATGTGTGTGGGTTTATCTCTGGGCTTTCTATCCTGTCCCATTGACCTATATTTCTGTTTCTGTGCTAGTACCATACTGTCTTGATAACTGTAGCTTTGTAGTATAGTCTGAAGTCAGGGAGCCTGATTCCTCCAGCTCCGTTTTTCGTTCTCAAGATTGCTTTGGCTATTCGGGGTCTTTTGTGTTTCCATACAAATTGTGAAATTTTTTGTTCTAGTTCTGTGAAAAATGCCAGTGGTAGTTTGATAGGTATGGCATTGAATCTGTAGATTGCTTTGGGTAGTAGAGTCATTTTCACAATGTTGATTCTTCCAATCAAAGAACATGGTATATCTCTCCATCTATTTGTATCATCTTTAATTTCTTTCATCAGTGTCTTATGATTTTCTGCATACAGATCTTTTGTCTCCTTAGGTAGGTTTATTCCTAGATATTTTTTTGTTGTTGTTGCAGTGGTAAATGGGAGTGTTTTCTTAATTTCACTTTCAGATTTTTCAACAGTAGTGTATAGGAACGCAAGAGATTTCTGTACATTAATTTTGTATCCTGCTACTTTGCCAAATCCATCAATTAGCTCCAGTAGTTTTCTGGTAGCATCTTTAGGACAGAGTCATGAAACACTTTTTACATCTTCCAACAACTTCCACACACTGCTTTGATTATTATAATCTTGAAGTGAACAGGGCAAACATCATTCTTCCCACTTTACAATAAGAAAACTGGTACAAGATTTTGAATAACTTGCCTGCATACGTCTTCTTTCAGTAAGGGGCAGAGAGGAATGACACTCATCAAACTCCAAGGCAGACTGTGCCTGCCTCCCATATTTGTTTTACCAAAACATATATAGAAGAGTTCTGGCACACATCACATAATTTTTAAGATGGCAACTAAAGGCAAGGTTTGAAAGACATTTTTTGACATCGTAATATTTATTATTTCAGCTCTAAGCTCAGACAGAGCCCATAAGGAATTTCTCATTTGGTTCATCCAAATAATGGAAAAACGAGTGCTAATTTTCATTACTGACATACAGTGAACCAAAATGAATATTTTACATTTACTATTAAAGATCAAGGTGAATTAGCTGTAGAATGAGAACTCTGAGTACGAAAATAACTTTGCCATCAAAAAGCCATCCAGATCAGGATTGTTACAGAAATGGACCAGCTTTAGGCACAGACAGCATTGGTGTAGAGGTCACAGCATTTAGCAAGGGCTATGGCACTGAACTCTTTATCTTCCCAGGGACCAGGAAAAGAAGGAGGGTTGGTGCCATTCAGAGAGGTACTGAAATGAAAAGCCAGAGAGATACATAGTGGGTCAGATAAAAACAATGCAACAAGATGTATCAATAAGTTCTACCAAGCAGGTGAAAACAAAAACAGAAACTTATTAATGAATCCAATCACAATGACCAAATATTGGGCTGGCCTAAATGTTCTTTCGGTTTTTTCCATAAGATGGCTCTAGTAGCACTTAGTTGTCTTTAACTTCATTCGAAACAATTGTATTAGATTGTATTGTGACAGCTGTCATATCAGCATGCAATTTAAAAAAAGAACTTATCAAAATTGGTGAATTTTTGTGTAGCCATTTTAATATTGAAGATGGAAGAAAAAAGTAACATTTCAGCATATTATGCTTTATTATTTCAAGAAAGGTAAATGCAACTGAAATGCAAAAAAAAAAAAAAAAAAAAACGATTTGTGCAGTGTATGGAGAAGGTGCTGTGACTGATCAAACATGTCAAAAGTGGTTTGCAAAGTTCCATGCTGGAGATTTCTCACTGGACGATGCTCCACGGTTGGGTAGACCAGTTGAAGTTGACAGTGGTGAAATCGAGATATTGAGAACAATCAACATTATACCACGTAGTAGATAGCTGACATACTCAAAATATCCAAATCAAGCATTGAAAATCATTTGCCCCAGCTTGGTTATGTTAATTGCTTTGATGTTTGGGTTCCACATAAGTTAAGCGTAAAAAACCTTCTTTACCGTATTTCTGCATGCGATTCTCTAATTAAATGTAATGAAAACATTCTGTTTTTAAAACTAATTGTAATGGGTGATGAAAAGTGCATACTGTACAGTAATGTGGAATGGAAGAGATTGTGGGGCAAGCGAAATGAACCACCACCAACCACATCAAAGGCTGGTCTTCATCCAAAGAAGGTGATGTTGTGTATATGGTGGGATTGGAAGGGAGTCCTCTATTATGAGCTCCTTCCAGAAAACCAAACAATTAATTGCAACAAGTACTGCTCCCAATTAGACCAATTGAAAGCAGCACTCGAAGAAAAGCATCCAGAATTAGTCAGCAGAAAATGCATAATCTTCCATTAGGGTATGGCAAGACCACATGTTTCTTTGATGACCAGGCAAAAACTGTTACAGCTTGGCTGGGAAGTTCTGATTCATCCGCCGTATTCACCAGACAGTTGCACCTTTGGATTTCCATTCATTTCAGTCTTTACAAAATTCTCTTAATGGAAAAAATTTCAATTCCCCGGAAGACTATAAAAGGTACCTGGGACCGTTTTTTGCTCAAAAAGATAAAAAGTTTTGGGAAGACGGAATTATGAAGCTGCCTGAAAAATGGCAGAAGGCAGTGGAACAAAACAGTGAATACATTGTTCAAATAAAGTTCTTGGTGAAAATGGAAAATGTATCTTTTATTTTTACTTCAAAACTGAAAGAACTTTTTGGCCAACCAATAAATAGGACAGAATTCAGCGTATTTTCTCATTCATGCCCAAGATAGTACTAGCAAGAAATCCTATACAATGTGTCTGCTTCTCTGTCCAGTTCATAACCATAGTCTTTTGGGGAATTTCCTGTCCAAACATCACTGAAGCAACATTTATGCCTTGTAATGATTTAGAATTGAATTTATTCTAAATAGTGAGATGGTACTCCAAAGCCACTTTCCTCTTGAGAAAGGAAAACAGCTCAGGCTTGGTGTGTATGTATATATGTATATGTGTTTCAGTTTTATGGAGGTATAATTGACAAATAAAATTGTAATATACAGAGAGTGTACAACGTGATGATTTGACATATGCATATACCGTGAAAGGATTCCCAACATTGAGTTAACACATCCATCACCTCACATATTTACTTTTTTTTTTTTTTTTGGTGAGAACACTTAAGTTCTATTCTCTTAGCAAATCTCAACTATATAATACAGTATTATCAACTATAGCCACCATGTTATACATTAGGTCCTCAAACCTATTGATCTTATATCTGAAAGTTTGTACTATTATACCAGCTTCTCCCTATTCCCCTATGCCCCAGCCCTAGGCAACCACCATTCTATGAGTTCTTTTTTGTTGTTGTTTTGTTTTTTGGATTCTGCATATAAGTGAGACCATGCAGTATCTGCCTTTGTCTGGCTTATTTCACTTAGTGTAATTGTTCATCCACATTGTTGCAAATAGCAGGATTTCCTTCTCTTGTAAGGATGACTAACATTCCATTGTATACATACACAATATTTTCTTTATCCATTCATCTGCTAGTGGACACATAGGTTGTTTGCATACCACGGCTACTGTTAATAATGCTGCAGTGAACATGGGAGTACAGGTAGTGACTTTGTTTCCTTTGGATATATACCCAGAAGTAAGATTGCTGGATCATATGGTAGTAGTTCTATTTTTAATTTCTTCAGGAACCTCCATAGTGACTGTACCATTTTCCATTTCCACTAAGAGTGTATAAAGGTTTCCTTTTCTGCACATCATTGCCAGCATTTGCTATCACTTGTCTTTTTTATGACAGCCATCCTAACCGGTGTAAGGTGATATCTCATTGAGGTTTTTATTTGTATTTCCTTGCTAGTTAGTGATATTGAGCACCTTTTCATGTACCTGTTGGCCATTTGGTTGAGTTCTTTGGAAAAATGTCTATTCAAACCCTCTGCTCATTTTTAAATTGGATTACTTGGATTTTTTGCTATTGAGCTGTATAAGTTCTTTGTATATTTTGGATATTAATTCCTTACTGGATATATGGTTTGCAAATATTTTCTCCCATTCTGTAGGTTGACTTTTCATTTTGTTGATGGTTTCTTTTGCTGTGCAGAAGCTTTTTAGTTTGATGAAGTCCCAATTGTTTTTTGCTTTTTAAAATTTTTATTAGTTTTTGGCTGTGTTCATTCTTTGTTGCTGTGTGCAGGCTTTCTCTAGCTGCAGCAAGCAGGGGCTACTCTTTGTTGTGGCACATGGGCTTCTCACTGCAGTGGCTTCTCCTGCTGCGGAGCATGGGCTCTAGGCACGCGGGCTTCAGCAGTTGCGACGTGTGGGCTCAGTAGTTGCGGCTCGAGGGCTCTAGAGTGCAGGCTCAGTAGTTGTGGCTCACAGGCTTAGCTGCTCCACAGCATGTGGGATCTTCCTGGACCAGGGATCGAACCCATGTCCCCTGCATTGGCAGGAGGATTCTTAATCACTGTGCCACCAGAGAAGTCCCCCAATTGTTTATTTTTGGTTTTGTTGCGTTTGCTTTTGGTTTCAAGTCCAAAAAATCATTGCCAAGACCAATGTCAAGGAGCTTACTCCCTACATTTTCTTCAAGGATTTTCAAGGTTTCAGGTCTTATGTTAAAGTCTTTAATCCGTTTTGAGTTGATTTTTGTATATGGTGTAAGACAGGAGTCCAGTTTCATTCTCCTACAGGTGGATATACAGTTTTGCTCATGCCATTTATTGAAAAGACTACCCTTTCCCCCATTGTATATTCTTGGCTCCTTTGTTGAAAACATGGGTTTATTTCTGGGCTCTCTATTCTGTCTGATTGATCTGTGTGTTTATTTTATTTTTTTTTGCGGTATGCAGGCCTCTCACTGTTATGGCCTCTCCCGTTGTGGAGCACAGGCTCCAGACACGCAGGCTCAGTGGCCATGGCTCACGGGCCCAGCTGCTCCGCGGCATGTGGGATCTTCCCAGACTGGGGCACGAACCCGTGTCCCCTGCATCAGCAGGCGGACTCTCAACCACTGCGCCACCAGGGAAGCCCTGTGTGTTTATCTTTAAGTCAGTACCATACTGTTTTGATTACTACAGCTTTGTAATATAGTTTAAAATCAAGACGTGTGATGCCTTTAGCTTTGTTCTTCTTTCTCGAGATTGCTTTGGCTATTCGGGGTCTTTTGTGGTTCCATATGAATTTTAGAATTGTTTTTTCTATTTCTATGAAAAATGCCATTGGAATTTTAATAGGGATTGCATTGAATCTGTAGATCACCTTAGGTAGTATGAACACTTTAATAATATTAATTCTTCTAATCCATAAACATGGAGTATATTTCCATTTATTTATCCCTTCCACTTTTCATCAATTTTTTTATAGTTTTCAGTGTATAGATCTTTCCTCTCCTTGATTACATTTATTCCTAAGTATTTTATTCTTTTTGATGCTATTGTAAATGGGATTGTTTCATTAATTTCTCTTTCCAATAGTTCATTGTTATTGTATAGAAACACAAATGATTTTTGTATGTTTATTTTGTATCCTGCAACTTACTGAATTTGTTTATCAGTACTAACAGTTTCTTGGTGGAGCCTTTAGGATTTTCTATGTATAAGATCATGTCATCTGCAGAAAGAGACAGTTTTACTTCTTTTCTGATTTGGGTGCCTTTTATTTCTTTTCCTTGACTAATTGCTCTGGCTATGATTTCCAATACTATGTTGATTAAAAGTGGTGAGTGTGGTAATTCTTGCCTTATTCCTGATCTTAGAGGAAAAGTGTTCAGCTTTTCACAATTCAGTATGATGTTAGCTGTGGGCTTGTCATATATGGCCTTTATTATGTTGAGATACATTCCTTCTACATCCAATTTGTTGAGAGTTTTATCATGTAAGGATGTTGAATTTTGTCAAATGCTTTGTCTGCATCTATTGAAATGATTATATGGTTTTTATCTTTCATTTTGTTACAGTGGTATATCACATTTATTGATTTGTGTATGTTGAGCCATCCTTGCATCCCAGGAATAAATCTCACTTGATCATGGTGTATGACCTTTTTAATGTACTGTTGAATTTGGTTTGCTAATTTTTTGTTGAGGATTTTTGCATCTATGTTCATCAAGAATACTGGCCTGTAATTTTTTCTTATAGTGTCCCTGTCTGGCTTTGGCAACAGGTAATTCTGGCCTCATAAAATGAATTTGGAAGTGTTCACTCCTTTTATGTTTTTTTGAAAAGTTTGAGAAGATTGGTATTAATTATTCTTTAACTGTTTGGAAGAATTCACCAGTGAACTGTCTAGTCCTGGGCTTTTTTTGTTGGGAGGTTTTTGATTACTGATTCAATCTCCTTACTAGTAATCATTCTGTTCAGATTTTCTATTTTTTTATGATTCAGTCTCAGTCAGTTGTATATTTCTAGGAATTTATCCAATTCTTCTATGTTATCTAATTTGTTGGGATATAATTTTCCATAGTAGTTTCTCAAAATCCTTAGTATTTCTGTCTTATTATTTGTAATACCTCCTTTTTCATTTCTGACTTTGAGTCTTCTCTCTCTTTTTCTTAGCTTAGCTAAACATGTGTCTATTTTGTCTGTCTTTTAAGACAAATGGCTCTTAGTTTCCTTGAACTTTTCTTTGTCTGTTTTTGCCTCTATTTCATTAGTTTCTGCTCTGATCTTTGTTATTTCCCTTCTTCTATAACTTTGGACTTAATTTGTTTTTCTTTTTCTTGAGGTGTTAAATTAGGTTGTTTGAGATCTTTCTTTTTTTCTTAATGTAGGTGTTTATCAATATAAACTCCCCTCTTTGAACTGCTTTTGCTGCATCTCATAAGTTTTGGTATATTGTGTTTCCATTTTCATTTGTCTCAAGATATTTTTTCAAGTTTTTTCCCCCAGTTTTATTGAGATATTATTGACATATAACATTGTATAAGGTGTGCAATATAATGATTTGATATAGGTATATATTGTGAGATGATTACCACAATAAGTTAACATCCATCAACTCACACAGTTACAGATTTTTCCTTGTGGTGAGTAAAGATATTTTATTTCTCTTTTGATTTCATTTTTGACCCATTGTTCAGGAGCATGTTGTTTAATGTCCACATATATGTGAATTTACCAGGTTTTTTCTTGTTACTCATTTCTAGTTTAATACTATTGTGGTCAGAAAAGACATTTGATATAATTTCAGTCTTCTTAAATATATTAAGACTTGCTTTGTAGCCTAACATAATTTCCATGTGTACTTGAGAAGAATGTGTATTCTGCTGTTGTTGGATGGACTGTTCTGTAAATATTGTCAGGTCCATCTGGTCTAACATGTAGTTTAAGTCCGATGTTTCCTTGTTGATTTTCTGCCTGGATGATCTATCTGTTGTTGAAAGTGGAATGCTGAAGTCCTCTACTATTATTGTATTGTTGCCTCTTCAGATCTGTTAATATTTGCTTTATATATTTAGGTGCTCCATGTTGGGTGCATAAAAATTTACAGTTGTTACATCCTCTTGATGAATTGACCCCTTTATTACTATATAATGACCTTCTTTGTTTCTCATTACTGTTTTGGCTTAAAGTCTATTTTGTGTGATATAAGTATAGCTACCTCTGCTTGTCTGAAAAACTCTCTCTCCTTCAAGTCTGAAGGACAACTTTGCCAGGTAAAGCATTACCAAGCATTGGTTGGTAGTTTTTTTCTTTTTAGTATATCATCCCACTTTTTTTCTGGACTGTAAGGTTTCTGCAGAAAAATCTGCTGATAGTCTTATGGGAGCTCCCTTGTATATAACAAGTTGCTTTTCTCTTGCTGCCTTTACCTATGCTTTCTTTGTCTTAGTTTTAACAGTTTAATTATAATGTGTCTCAGTGTGGGTCTCTTTAGTGTCCCAAAGAGGAGAATTGCAGCCAGCATCTAGATGCAGGCTGATTAGAAGCTGGACCCTCAGGCACCAGCTGGAAAGTATGCAGTCAAACCCCTTCCAGGGAAAGAGTGGGAGATGGACATTTTTGACTGCTTCCTCTACACTGAGCCTTGTGGGGCAGGCGGGGGGTGGTGGGGAGGTAGGCATAGTACAGTCTTAAAAATTGGAGCACTAGATGTTCAGTCTAAACCCTTCACTGCTTAGGGATAAGCTTAGAGTTGGGAGTTTCCTTCCATTATATGGTGCTGTGCCAGGGGTGGGTTTTATGATGAGACTGTTTCTCAGCCTTTCCTACCCAATTCAATGTGGGTGTTTTCTCAGTTGTAGGAGTCATTCAGCTAGTTTCTGGATTTTGCTTAGAGGGAATTACTCCATGTGTAGCTGTACATTTGGTGCATCCATAGGAAGAGGGAAATTTAAGCCTCCTTTGTTGTTATCTTGGTCTGGAGTCACTCCAAATATATTTAGCATGAATGAACTGGACAAAAACATTCTCTCTTTCAGACTTTAGACACTAATGATACTTAGTATGTGACTTTAGGCAAAAAGTCAGTTTCTGTTTTGAAGGCAGAAATGACCAGGAAAGAGTATTCTACTAATTTTTTAGTGAAGTTCAGTGATGTAAAGACAACTCATCATTAAACACAAATTAGCAATTTTCACTTCATTCATTTACTTTAGACTATGCTTACAATGACATCCACTGAACTTCCCCAAGAACATAGGAGTCATAACTATGCCAGATCAATGATCTATCCAGTTTATAATTCATCTTTAATAGTACAGCAAAAGGATTATTTTTTTCATAGGATGTTGGTTGCTTTCTCTGGTGAAAACCTCCAAACACAGGAGGGTAATGTCTGTTAGCTTGCCATAGTAACCTGTTAAGGAGCTGGTACCCAAACATCTACCTATATACTGAACAGATCATTTACTTAATGACAACTTCCAAATCTATCTCCAGTTCTTTTTTCTCTCCTGAACTTCAGACCCAAGTTGGTTTGTGAGTTGCTTAACTTGATGGTCCCACAGGTACCTCCAAGTCAACATATCCACCTGAATTAAGCCATAATCTCTCCCCTTTACTCTCATTCCTGGAACTAGTCCTCTTCCTGTCAGTGAATGAATGGCATCCCTCAGACCCACTTGCCCAAGCTGGAAAGGGTACAGTCATCCTTATCCTGCCCTTCACTTCAATAACCAATCCTATTGATTCTCCTTGTTCTAGTGCATCTTCATCCTCACAACTACTTAGTATCAGCTCTCATCATCTCTTACTTGGGAGTATTACAGCAATGTGTTTATTGATCTCCCTGACATCCAAATGGCTACGAGCATGATCTTTTGAAAAAACATACCAGTGTTAAGAATTCTATAAGTCAAAGTCTAAATTCCTTACCATTTCACACAAGGCCTTATAAGATCTTTCAGCCTCCTCTCTCAGAACTCTCTTCATTCACCCATATATCACTACTAATACACACATCTTTTGCTTTTGAAGAACCAAACATTCTAGTTCCTCAAATCTTTCATTTTGTGTGTCCTGTAACTAGTTCTTTCAGCTTAATGATATACTCTTTTTTTTTTAACTGACTTCTTTCAGTATTTTTTCTTTATCTTTGATTTTCTATAATTTCAAAATATGCTTAAGTATAGTTTTCTTGGCATTTATGCTGCTTGGCGTTTTCTGAGCTTCCTGGATCTGTGGTTTGGTGTCTGACATTAATTCGGAGAAATTCTCAGTCATAATTGTCTCAAATATTTCTTCTGTTCTTCTCTTGGTATACACATTAAGTTCTTCTCTTGGTATACACATTATGTGTATGTTACACCTTTTATATTTGTCCCACAATCCTTGGATGCTCCATTCTGTTTTTTTTTTTTTTTTTTCAGTCTTTGTTCTCTTTCCTTTTCAGTTTTGAAGACTTTATTGATATATCTTCAAGCTAGGAGTTCTTTCCTCAGAGGTGTTTAGTCTACTAGTAAGCCATCAAAGACATTCTTCATTTCTGTTACAGTGTTTTTTGATCTGAAGCATTTCTTTTTGGTTCTTTCTTGGGATTCCTATATCTCTGTACTTACATTGCCCATCTGTTCTTGCTTGCTGTCTACTTTATCCATTAGAGCCCTTAGCACATAAATCATAGTTGTTTGAAATTCCCACTCTGATAAATCAAAATCTCTGCCATGTCTGGTTTTGATGCTTGCTCTATCTCCTCAAATTGTGTTTTTTGCCTTTTAGCAGGCCTTGTACTTTCTTCTTGATAACTGGACATGATGTACCCTAAAAAGGAACTGCTATAAATAGGCCTTAGTAATGTGGTGGTGAGGTGTGGGGAAGGGGAAGCCTTCTGTAGTCCTATGATTAGGTCTCAGGCTTTTAGCGAGCCTGTGCCTCTGCACTGTGAATTTCACAAGTGTTTCTCAGTTTTTCCTCCCCCTTTAAGTGGGATAGGATGGCTAGAGTGGGCTTTAGTTGGGTATTTCCCTTCTTCCAGGTCTGGTAGGCTCTGATAATACCCCAGCTGGTTAGGTTCTGGTTAACTAGCTTCTCCTGAGGGCAGACCTTGTTTAAAAAAACAGAGTGCTCTGGTGTATTTCAAAATGGCTCCTTTTCCCCTCCCCGTGCCAGAAGAATGAGGGGGGTTTTGTCTGATATTTAATGTGAGAACTTGGTCTAGCTCCTGGAGGTAAAACTCCCTAAAGTGTAGGGTTGCCCCCTATAACTGGGTCCCCCCAGAGTTTTTAACATCCGGACCTGTCCTCACTGAGGCTCCAGCAATTAGTTTCCGGTTTTCCTGCCCCAGCACAGGACTCTGGCAGTTTCCGCTCATGAGTCTCTCCAGTAAGCCGTGTGTTTGCCTGTCTGTCTCTCCAATCTTCAGGTCAGCAGTTTGCCCTGTGTCTCTTACAGATCCAAGAAGAGTTATTGATTTTTCAGACTGTTCAGTTTTTTTTCTTGTTGTTACAATGGAGTGGTGACTTCTGAGCTCCTTACATGCCGAACCAGAAAACTATTCTAATAATATCCCAGAAATTGGTAAACAAGTTCATTTTTACACTATCCGAATGCATCATGATTTTATCAATTCAGGTTTATCCTCTCTCAGTCTTCATTTCTGTCTGAAGAAGGCTATAAGTTTTTAGCCACTTAGGACCATTGCCAAGTCTTCACCTACAACTTATCTATGTTCCAATCACAATAAATACATCACTTCTGATCAGGGAAACCACCCTCCCTTACTTCCCCTCACCCTCCACTTCTCAGTGCCCCAGCAATACAGGTAAAATCTGTCACTTGTCCATGCTAGAGCTAATAGTGAGTATGCATCTAATAAGAGAAAAAAACGGAGATCTAGACCACCACAAATACCTGTCTCCCTTCTTATACGCTCTATTCAGCATCCATGTGATTACCCTCAAGACCTTACTTCTCCCCACTCCCAGAAGATTCCTGAGTGGAGGAGAGCATAGAGGAGGAGGGGGCAGGGATCCCAGTGCTCACTCACCTCCGAAAGAGCTCTCTGCAGCACACATAGGTCTCATAGGTTCGACTGGTGAAACTTGTGTTTAGGAAGGAGACACAGTCAGTTTCAGCTCCCCTGGGGACATAGAGGATTCCTGGGTAAAGGAGACAGAGATGCTAAGGGGAAGCTTTTACACATGTTCCTTAAGGCTCTTAATTCTTTGGGTATAAATTGAGAACACTGTAGATTTGGTGCCTTTTCTATGCATATGTGAGATGGAGAGTTAAAACAATATTCTGAGACTAAGCTGAGACACTTACCTGCCACACAGGCGCTGATAAGGGATACACAGGCCCCTGTGAAGAGGGCACTGACCACAACCTTGGACAAGTCACTCTTCCGGTGGGGCACCATTGATGCTGCGGACAACACAACAAAATAATTCAATCTCTTCCCCACGAGGCAATTAGGCATACCCCATGAAACCCCATTAGAAGGATGCTGAGGATCAAAATGCAGCAGATAAACAGCATTCTTACCACCGACCACCAGAGGCTGGACAGTGGTACCCTAAGAAGTGTGTATATTCATTAGTCCTAAGGGGTCACTAACTTAGACATTCCCCAGGTCAAGGATTGTGTGTCTGACCCTAACTATTTAGTGGTTCTGTGAACATTCCCAAGATATATCTGAATTAAGCAAAGCCCTGGGTTGCTCCAGACAGGTGAAAATGCCTTGGGTGTTCACTAGTTGAAATCTGCATTCTTAACCTGGACAGAATTAGACTATTTTGAGCCAGAGAAATAAGGAGGGCAACATTCACCTAAGCCTTAGTCACATGACGCATATCCCACTACTGGATGACAAGCTCACAATCAGATTGTAATCAGGCATCAGAATTAGAATACAGGGACTTTCCTGGGGGCGCAGTGGTTAAGAATCCGCCTGCCAATGCAGGGGACACAGGTTCGAGCCCTGGTCCAGGAAGATCCCACATGCCACGGAGCAACTAAGTCTGTGCACCACAACTACTGAACCTGCACTCTAGAGCCCACAAGCCACAACTACTGAAGCCTGCACACCTAGAGCCCATGCTCAGCAACAAAGAGAAGCCACCAAAAGGAGAAGCCCGTGCACCACAACGAAGAGTAGCCCCCGCTCACTGCAACTAGAGAAAGCCCGTGCATGGCAACGAAGACCCAACACAGCCAAAAATAAATAAATAAATATTTTTAAAAAAAGAATTAGAGGGCTTCCCTGGTGGCACAGTGGTTAAGAATCCGCCTGCCAATGCAGGGGACACGGGTTCAAGCCCTGGTCCGGGAAGATCCCACATGCCGCAGAGCAACTAAGCCCATGTGCCACAACTACTGAACCTGCGCTCTACAGCCCGTGAGCCACAACTACTGAGCCCACGCGCCACATCTACTGAAGCTTGCGCACTCTAGAGCCCGTGCTCTGCAACAAGAGAAGCTACCACAGTGAGAAGCCTGCGCACCGCAATGAAGAGTAGCCCCTGCTCGCGGCAACTAGAGAAAGCCCGTGCACAGCAACGAAGACCCAACACAGCCAAAACTAATAAATAAACAAAAATAATAAAATAAATAAATACATTTATAAAAAAAAAGAATTAGAATACAGACAAGTGTTTAACAGAAGGGAAAAAGATAAACTGAAAGGAAATTGTTTTACCTTTAAATTGTTCGATCAGCTACCAAGTGAATCAACTTAATGATTCTAGCCCAGAATATGAGTGCCATAAAAAATGGACACACTGAGCTGTATTTTTCTTACACTTTATTTCTCACTTGGATCTTCCAAACTCTTGGAATCCCCTGCCTTCAAGGACAATTCCACTTTCCTCATATTATTTCCTCCAGCCATCACCATTCAGCAAGATTTTCAGCAATCTAATTGTATCTAAGTATGCTTCACATACTCACTCCTCCCACACCTGGTGACTTGTAGCTTTTAATCCAACACTTCACACCACTTGCTCTAATTATCTATCTGCCTTATGTGTCTGCTGCTTTTATTTGTCCTTTGATTCCTTGTGCAATGCTTAATTCTGTGAAGTCAACTGGTGCGCGGCATAATTTCAGAAAGTACCTTCACTACTGAATAAAAAACAAAATACCTTTACTATATATGCACTATGTCCATTTAATGGCAAAATAAAAATAATATCATTATAGTCTTCCTCATAGGGAAAATAAAAATAAAATTGGTCTTTTGGGCCTCCATTTGAAAGGGAAAAAAATGACAGAAGTTGAGATTGCAAACCCAGCCTGGGCTTCATGAATAGTCAGGTAGCATGATTACCTTAACTCCAAATTAACTTTCACCTGAGAGGCCCATTTCACATCAGCTTCTCTATCTGGTCTCAACTCATACTGAAGCACCAGGAGTGCCCACTACAGATGCTGGGAACTGGCTGGCATATTGGGTAGCTGGGAAAATGAATTAACTCACTCAAGCCTCCCAGTGTGATTCCTATGGAACTAAGATTGGCAAATCCACAGAGTGAAAATGTTGTAATGATTTCGGCTCTCACCTAGGGAAAACAAAAATAAATAAGTAAACTCAGTCCTATATGTGCAGTCGTATAATCATGATAGACGTTCCAGAGCACTTAGAACCCCCAATCTTGTGTGTGCTACTCTAAGGAATATGGAAAGGATGCCCAGAAAATAATCGCTTCATGAGTTATTATAGGGATAATGATATGGAACCACCATGGCCTCTTTACCCAATGCTCTTCTTGTTGAAGCCTATGAATTAGGAGGTCTAGGAATGAGGATGATTGAGAGAAAAGAGATAGAGGGAGAGAAAAAAGAAGCGCAGTTTATAGCAATTTAAACTTATAAATGAAGAAGGAGACCTTAGACTATCAGAAATAGTATCCTCCTTGGACTGTCCCAACTGTAAAGGCTCAGTAATTACATTCTAGAGAGAAGTTGGGTCAGAGTGTAGGGGACTAGCACACAGACCTCAGGGCAGCTCAGGCACCGAAGCTAAGCATACTGTTACTCTTGCTTTGTGGTCAGGCCTGGGACCCTGGAAAGGGATCTGTGGGTGTTAAACTTTAGTGTAACACCTTTTGTCTGCCTGGACTGTTTATGCTTTTCTAGATTGTCACTTACAGAAATCCACTGTTTCTCGCCTCCAATCCACTCTTCCACTCCAGAGAGACGTTTGTTTTTGTACTGAGACAGTTGCTGATAGGCCACAAACTCATTTGTGAAGAACTTGATCCCCACCATCTCAGCCACCATCGGACAGTCTGCCCACTCGACACCCATCATGAAAACTACGGGCCTTAGGATATAGGAGCAGATGACCTGGGTGAGAGAGACAGTCAGGAGACAAAGACTTCTCTAGAGCCTTGACTCAGTCTCCTCCACCCTTCTCCTCTCCACGCTCCCTCAGTGCACTGTGGGTCAGGAGGACATGCACAATTCAAGGACTACTTAAACACACCCTAGAGGGACAGCCCAACAAATGGAATCCTTTACCTGAAAAGTGAGTCCCTGTATGTCTACCAGTTCCCCTAGCCAGGAGAGGGCAGCATTGATGAAGGCCAACACGGCCAAAAAAGCAATCAGGTTGGCTGCTACATTAGCAGCAAGGCCTATGGCATCTGTGGCTCCATTGCTGGCAGCTTCCAGAACATTCTTCTCCTTCCTGTGGTTATTGGGCATAGGGGAAGAATACGGTGTCTAGAGTAATCTCGGCTCCTCAGAGAAGAGCTGTCCCAGTGTCCCAGCAGTGCAGGAGTGCAACAGGAGAGTGCAAGAACAACTTGAGAGATGATGGGGGTTCCTAGTGACCCTTTTTGTGGAAATAACACTGAAGCAGAATCAGATTTAATCGCCATGAAATGGTACTGACACAAAGGACAGAGGATAATGGCATGCAGAAGAGAGAGGCAGGTGGGAGGGTTAAACAAAAGAAAAAAATCAACTTGATTAGCTAAAGGCAGAGGTAGACAAGAGGAGATATGGAATCATATTATTCCTTCTCCAGGAGACTTGAAGCCGCTACCACCGTAGCACCACTCTTGACTCTACACCTGACCTCACCATCTCCCAAATTATATGCCTCATTGGACTCACCCACGGGGCAATTTTACCCCCTCCTTATTCTTGAACTTGGACTCCTCCACTTCTGGATATACCAGCTTTGACAAAGCAAGAGCAGAAGGGGCAGCCATCACAGAGGCAGAAATCAAGGATGACGCGTCAATCTGTAAGGCCAGACTTAGGAATGAGCATCTACAGAATCCAGAGTTGGGCTCACCCAGGAGTGATCAAACAGACTATGCTTACCCCAAAGGATATGAAGGCTCCCAAGACAGTGCCTGAGATGGTGGCAAACCCTCCAGTCATCACTGCATGGACTTCTGAAAGCGTCATGTCTGCAAGGTATGGACGGATGAGCAGAGGTGCCTCTGTCTATAAAAAAGGAGAAGAGAGTCAGATTCAAGAAGGTACAGCTCCCCATCCCAGAGTGCCCACCCCAGCTCCAGACACACATCCCTCCGGTGTGGGTGCTCTTCCAAAACTAAGCTCTGCTCTTAGGCTCTCCCAGTGTCTGGCTCACCCCCTCTGGCACCTAATCATATCCTGGCTAGCACTCTTCTCATGTGTTTTCATATCAGTTTGTCTCATCTATTTAAAATTTAGAATGCTATAGAAGACAAACAGTATATTTCTTTTTTATGTTCTCAATGTCTAAAACTATATACTCGGGAATTCCCTGGTGGTCCAGTTGTTGGGACTCCGCACTTTCACTGCCAAGGTCCGGGATTTGATCCTTGGTTGGGGAACTAGGATCCCACAAGCCACGTGGCGTGGCCCAAACAAACAAATAAAAACTATATACTTAGTGAATGAATTTAGTATAGTGTACTTACTGAGTACATATTCATTGCTTAAAAGGTACTCATTAAATGAATTGCAAATAGATTACTGAAGCCCAATGTTGATGAAAGAATCAAAAGAAATAATGTTTGTGAAAATGGTATGAAATTATGAAGACCCAACTATGTAAAATATATCTAGCATTGACCTAAGAAATTCTTATTATTTAATGAGTGACAACTATGTGCCTAGTGCTATATGATATGCTAGGGACATTCCTATGAATAAGGCAAAGTTCCTACTCTTAGGACTTTATAGTCTAGCAGAGGAAACTAAGCTGATTATGGAGAATTTCAGCAAAATGCAGCATGCTATGGTAGAAGTGTACAGAAGTATTCTGAGAACATGTCAAATACCATTAATCAGCCTGGGGTCTTAAGAGAGAAAGACCTCAATACTAATTCCTTGTCAGTTTGACAAGCCATTGTCCCTAACATTGAGTTGATCAGTCAGTAGCATATACTGAACACTTACTCCATACAGACAAATGTATCAAACAAGTATTATGGGGACAAGCTTTGGTGTTAGCCCTGAGCAAGGCAAGCTATTGTCTCCTCAGAGATCCTGGAAAACAAAGGTCACAGGAAGAAACCAGAATATGGAGGAAACATCTTTCATAGCCCCTGAAGGGGGATGACTTGGACCAGGCCATTTCCCTAAATTCCTGTGTAAGAAGTTGGATCTGTGGTTAAGTATGTCCCCATTACATACACCCAAATAAGTATTATTAGGTAAGAAAGGTGAAAGCAATGAGCTGAGTTCCAAGTTTTCTTTCATCAGAGTGACTGGCTGCCCATACAGTCTTCATCTATTTGACTTTTCAAAAGGAAAGCATACATTTCTCAAACTGTTTTCTGCCATACTCTCTGTTCCCCAGAGAAAAGATCAGAAGGCCTCAGGGTGCTTACCATACCCACAAAGATGTTTCCTGCCACAGCCAGGGTCTCTGGGGCAGTGGTGCCCATGGTGATTTGCAAAAACCAGGCAATCTAAAGGGATGCAAAGATCCAAACCAGTAACATTAGCAGAAATCTTGGGGTGTATCCATCAAAACTCCTCCTCCATTATGTTGGTAAGGAAACTAAGGCCTAGAGAAGAAGAGGCACAAGGCCGAGACCACAAACCAAGTTACAAACAGAGCCTGGACCAGAACTCAGGACTCTTGGCTTCCAGAAAAAGTAGATTAAAACTCAGTATGAAATGGCAGTTCAGCCCATTTTTCCTCCCTGCTCTGCCCCTCAGCCTGCCTAGGGCCTGGTCCTGACCACCTGATATCAGGCACGCTTGAAAGAGTTTGCTTTCACACTCGTTCTAATGCTCTAGATCTGACATATGATCATTTTTTCCCAAAGTAAGTGCCATCTTCATGTCTCTTGATAGATCACAAGACAAAGCCCCACCTCCTGACTGTGCAGGAGAACGACTCACCTTCTGAACTACCCACTGCACAAAGCCCAGGTAGTAAAGAATGGACATCACACATCCAAAGAAAAGGATGATCGGTAAGGCCTATAATGAGAATGATGGGGCAACCAGTGAGATACTACACTGAATGTGCAACTGTGTGCCATAAGGAGACTGTGTTTCAGGTCTCTAAGTTAAGTTCTTAGCATCCCAAGCACAGCTGATACAGTAATAGATACTCTGGATATTTAAACACAAGCTAGTCTAGGAATAAATTTTAAATGTATTGCAAATCTATTATGCCGTCAATACTAAGCCACAAGGAGATGTTTTCTGAGCCTTCTTCTCCCACCCCTATTTCATTCCAATTTCAGTATGACAATGATCAAAGGGCAAGAGATTAATGCTGCTTCCTATATGGATAAGATCAAATCCTCTTCTTACGGTCAAATTGGTATATAGACTGGCTGATATCTTGGACACACATCTTCGTCATCTCGCTTTATCCCCCTCACCCTCACTGCCACTGACCCTCATTCTTGCTCATGAAACATATGACCTGAAAAGCGAAGATATCCTTGACCAGCATATCCCCAAAAACAAAACTGGAGCCAGCCACAGTATAGTTGAGAAAAATCTGAAAAAAAAAAAAAAAAAAAAGAGAGAGAACAAGAGTGAAGCCAGAAAGGACACAGGGAAGATAGGATCAGCCTCATGTATGATGAGGACCTAGTGCTGCTACTGAGGTTGGCCTCCCTTTGACAGCATGGGAAGCGGCCTAAGTCACTATGAGCTACTCACTGAATGACAGAGGACTCAGCTGTTCCGTTCTCTTTATTTGTATGCATAGTTGTACCCCAGTATACTCTCTCCTTTCCCACCAGATCACCCACCACCATCACTAACAAGACACAGCCTGATCTCCTCATGCTTTCCCCCAGTCTCCTTTCTCTAGGGTTCTAAAAGAGCTCTCATATTCAATTTCTCATACCTGAATCTGGTTTCCCAGCCATTGAAATGCATTAAATCCAGGATCAGTTCTGATGACCAAGATCCCAAAGACAAACTGAAGACCTAGGCCCCAAAGCACTGCCCTCCAGGACACCTGGGACCAATAAGAATGTTATTCTAATGTGAGCTCTAAACCCGACTTGTTCATTACCTGGCTGGGGTTTTAAACATGGGTACGTGTACTCTGGAACCACCTTAGCAGGTTAACAGTAAATCTGGGGTAAGATGGAACAGGGAGCAGGGGGAAATAGGGCAGTAGTATATAAAGAGCCACATACGTCTATGTGGTTTTCAAAACTATGCCTACAGGTTAGACCTCACGCACAGACACACGCACACATACATATAAAAGCACCATAAACCACTACTTTAATATTACTATGTGCGATGCAAGCTCATTCTCTATTGTATTCTATTTTCTTTCTTTCCTTCTTTATTTTTTGTTTTGTTTGTTTTTTCTTTAACACTGGTCTGGATCCACAAAATTGATATCAAGGCTCACTAACGGATCACAACCTACAGTTTGAAAATAAATGGTCTAGGGCCTGTGAGAACTTTAAACTCCACTTAGGGGCAAAATTGTCAAAGGGGCCAATTCCAGAGATTGTTAAGAACTTAGTTCTATGCCTTTGTAATAAATACTTGGCTCATGCACTTTGTAATTAGTAACACATGGTCCTTGGCTAGGTATTACTATGCCCACCCTGCAATACCCAAAACTCACTGCACTGTGGTGTTTGGAGCAGGCAAAGAGGATGAGGGTGAACATGCAGATTCCTGCGAAGGAGATCAGCTGCTCTGGCCTTTGGGCTGTGTCTAGAGCCAGCCACAGGATAAGGCCAACCAAGGAGACTCCCGCGAACACACTAGAGAGGGAATTTCAAGACCATGTCATCAAATCAGTGAGTGAATAAGAAATCATTAACTTTACCTCTAAAAAATAGAAATTCACCACAAGGATAAATGAAACAACCCAATAGATTAGACACAGAGACATATCATTAGAATCATTCATCTGGTGGTTTCCCAGTTAACACCTCTCCCCTCCCCTCAACTCTTACTCACAGAATGAAGCTGAAAGAGTCCAATCTGAGGACATAAATCTCATGACCTCCTTTTCTTCAAGTTATCATATCAGTAAGATGCGATATAAAGACTTATTCTTCAAGAATGTTCTAATGCATAACCAAAATATTTTAAAAAGAAGGAGGAAAAGTCCTCCCATGGATCTCCACCCACTTTCCAACCACTCCAAGGGCAAGAGTAAAGGCTAAGCCACAAATCAACTACTTAATGCCCTGTGGTCCCTTGATGTACCAAACAAACATGCTTGATCAATACATAAACTAGTCTCCTCATGTCTGAGTGTTGGAGTCATTTCAGTTCAAGGGAAAAGAATTAGAAGGTGAATCACATATGAAAAGAAAAGAAAACAAAAAGAGTACATTGTCCGTTGAGATGCCATAGGAACAACGATGACGACGACAGAAGGGATTACAGGTCAGGGTTGAATTTTGGAGCTGTTCTCACTGTGAACTCAAAGTGAATTAAATCTGTCTTCCATGGATAACTAATAAGAACGTGCTGTATAAAAAATTTAAAAATAAAATTAAAAAAATAAAGTAACATAAAAAATAAATAAATCTGGCTTCCAGAATCCATCCTGTTAATGAAGAAAGTCCTTTCGCTCTATCCCTCCAGTGTCAAATAAATCAATGATCCAAAATTTAGGCTGTAGTCTGGTGTGTTTCTCCAAATGATCACTGTTGCAAACATCCTGAACAGCTATTTTCTGTGCATCCATTGGACAAAAGGCATAAAAGTGGAACATATAGAGAGTCTGAAAGTTATCCTCTCACCCCAGGCGTGTGATCAAAGGACACGTGCATGCCACAGTTAGTTAGATGAGGTGCGGCTGCTGTAGCATCCAGCTCAGTATACACTGAACAGTGAGTTTGCTCCTTAAACTCTAGGGAATTATAAGACACCAGTTGGTGCAGGAAGTCTGGAGGACTAGAGGGAAAAAAAGCACAAAAAGCATCCGGGAACTAAGGGAGAAACACATGACCACCAAATCAATTTGATAGTTTAATGCTGCTATAAGCCTCTTTGCCTTGATTTCTTCATTGAAGAGGAGTATGGTTTTTCTCATTTCTGATACCAGCCCTGACAATAAATAGACTGAAACTCTTCTCTGAAATGGAACCCCTCCTGCCCCCTAGCAATATTGAGACATGAGGCTATAAAGAAACTGGACTAAGTTCAGTGTTCAGAGGCGCATTGCTATTTGCTCGCTGAGCCTTGGTTTTTTTTTTTAACATCTTTATTGGAGTATAATTTCTTTACAATGGTGTGTTAGTTTCTGCTTTGTAACAAAGTGAATCAGCTATACATATACATATCTCTTCCCTCTTGCGTCTCCCTCCCTCCCACCCTCCCTATCCCACCCCTCTAGGTGGTCACAGAGCACCGAGCTGATCTTCCTGTGCTATGCAGCTGCTTCCCACTAGCTACCTATTTTATATTTGGTAGTGTATATATGTCCATGCCACTCTCTCACTTTGTCCCAGCTTACCCTTCCCCCTCCCCGTGTCCTCAAGTCCATTCTCCATTCTCTAGTAGGTCTGCATCTTTATTCCCATCTTGCCCCTAGGTTTTTTGTTTGTTTTTGTTTTTTTTAGATTCCAACTCTATTTACAATAGCCAGGACATGGAAGCAACCTAAGTGTCCATCAACAGATGAATGGATAAAGAAGATGTGGCACATATATACAATGGAATATTACCCAGCCATAAAAGGAAATGAAATCGAGTTATTTGTAGTGAGGTGGATGGACCTAGAGTCTGTCATACACAGTGAAGTAAGTCAGAAAGAGAAAAACAAATACCGTATGAGCCTTGGTTTTGTAAAGTATAGGGGAGGGTCTGAGAGACAGCCCAGGAACCGTCAAAGGAGGAAAAGGGTAATGGATTGGGGTTTAAGACAAGTTGTGGGATGAGGGATATTGAGATTCTTATCTTACCGTTTCATCCAAAGCTTCAGGCAGGAGTTTTCAAGGGGCTTCAGACATCTCGTTAATTTTTCACCAAAGAACCTTTTCAGAAAGCGGTGAACCAGGACTAAAAGCACCAAACAGGTGAGGACGAACAAGGCCAGTGCCCTATGGAAATTCAAGATGCAAGCTGCCAGGAAGTAGGCAGCATAAGCTAAAAAGAGAAAGTACAGAGTAAGGACCAGCAAGGCAGAGCCCCTTAGGACCAAATGAAGATTTAGTCATGAATGTCTGGGACTTAAGGCAGGTAAAACCCTCCAGTGACCTTACCACCCATCCCTGTCAGACTGAGATGCAATTTTCAAGGCCAGGATAGATGGCTAACTGTTTTCTTGGGGTATCCCAAGGAGGAACCAACTTAGTTTGAATGCTGCATATTTTCACTTGACCCTGATAAAATCTCATTCCCTTGATATTCTCTTTCTATCCCTGGAAGTGGATTTGATCAGCACCCACCTTTATACTCTTAAAAAGTCATCTTTTCTCAAAACTTTACAACCCCAGTCATTTTAACCTTTTCTCTTCAGCAGAGCCATTCTTCTAGTAAACAAGGCTAGTACTAGGGGGTACAGCCATATGGTTCTCATTCCATGGCCCCTTGACTCACCCCAAAATATAATTTTTGTTCTCACTACCCCAGCTGCCTCTAATATTCACATCAAAGTCCCATACGTCACTGACGGTATATTTTAAATAAAGGTTTGCTATCTATTTTTTTTTTTTTTTTTTTTTTTTTTTTGGTCATGCCCCGCGGCTTGCAGGATCTTAGTTCCCCAATCAGGGAATCGAATCCGGGCCCCAACACTGAAAGCACTGAGTCCTAACCACTGGACCGCCAGGGAATTCCCAAGAGGTTTGCTATCTTTTAAAAATATTTTATATCATTGATCTTGCCAGTAAACCAGCAAATAAGTAACATACTACAGGCTTCTTTCACAGACTTCAAGAACCATGCCCCTCATCTAATCAAGATACTAAAAAAGAGACAAGCCCAGATTCTCTGACATATTTAAGTCTATCAAATAGTACATTTTGAAAAATAGCTTATTCTCAGAAGTGCAGCTTATTTACTTATTCCTAGAAGTGCAATTCTATAAATTACAGCTCACCTACAAGTAATTACGATCTATACATCATATAGCCCTTTAGATCAACTTGTGAATAAATTTGCTTTCCATCTAGTAATAGTCTTGACACAAGGTCACATTTCTAAAACAACTGTGTCTCTCACTTCCGTGTATCCTCAATACCTTACCCAAACACAACAGGCTCAGCAGGACCTTCTTGAACAAGGCAGCATGTGTCTTACAGAAACTTCTTGCCCTGGTGAAAGGCTGTAGGTTCCTCCTGATGAGAATCCAAAAGTTAAGAACCAAAAATTATTCCATCCCATTTATATCAATTCCTAGAACTTAGATTGCCTGGCCTGAGGAAGAGTTTTCTCTTAATGAAATTCATCCTGGGGAAGTTAGGTAGTGTTGTAGCGATGCCAAAAAGGCCAGGTCAACCTTGTCAATGGGCAGCAGGTCAGAACACTCCTACCCAACCTGGACTAGCAATATCCTCAGTAATTTCCTACCATAGAAGGGAACACTGGTCACATCAGGGAGAGACTACTGGGACCTACTCCTTCCTGTTCCCTAGGGACGAGGGATTGCTCAGCTTCCAGATTCAGAAAAGGGCCTATTCTTCTGGGAGAAAATAAAAATCACATAAGCCCATAACCCTGAACAGTCAATCAGATATGAATTGACAGACTGGATGGAAAACACTACCACCCTCAAGAATCCCTGGGTGAGAGGGCCTGAAAGAAGGTGCCCAGCAAGTAGAACTTTTCAAGTTTAATTTATCAAACATTTATATAGTGCTTTCTATGTGCTGAACTCTTTCTAAGAAGTTTAAAAGTACTAACTCATTGACTCCTAATAAGAACTCTTGAGGTGGCTACTATTATCATTCCCATTTTACAGATGTGGAAACTGGAAAACAGAGAAGTACCTTTCCCAAGGTCATGGAAGTTGTAAGGAGCATAGACAGAATGTAAACTCAGGCAGTCTGGCTTCAGAATCTGAGCTCTTAACCATCTTCCTTTGCTGCATCTTACCCAGGTCCCAGGCTCGCCTGTCTCTGCCACTTTTAAATGTCCTCAGCACACTGAAGTCATATGAACAAAAAGCTCTAATTTCCAAACTCTTAGAAGCTCCAAAGAAGGTGAGCCCAGCAAGAAGCCCATCATGCTGAGGCAGGACAGCTTAGCCAGGGCTGGGAGCAACCACTAGCTCCAAATGCCCTGGAGACTTAGCTCACAGATTTCCATGGCTCTTTCTCCATTGCTACCTCTCCCATCTAACGCACTCCCTCCTCTTCTTTATACAAAGCCTTCCTTTTCACTCCTCTCTCCTTCTCCTTATTTCTTCTTTCTTCAAGGACTCCAACCCTTTGTGTTAGTTGAGTAGAGTGTGTATTATCAGATATAGGTGATAGGAGAAAACATCCTTTATCACCACCTGACTTATCAGTTCAAGAGGACGCTTTAGGATCTCAAGAACTCTGCTACCTTTCCATGCTTAATAGAGAAAGTAGTGAGTAAAAACCATTGCTGAGAGGTGTCAATGTGCCTGAAGGATGTCAATATCTTTGGAATATCATTTGCAAAGTATACCAAGGAACTAATGTAATTTCAATCCTAGACTTCCCATGTGTGCCAGATATCTTTGGTTTGCCCCTCCAGATCCACTCTCTATCTTGCTCTGTGCCCTGGGATTCTAACCCATGTGGACTGCCTCAGTGGGATTACATAACCCTCTGGATTATCTAGTTGGGGTCTACCAAGAGGATCCAAAAGGAGATCAGAGTGGATGAAAAGACTGAGGTCAGCATATTGAAGTCTTCTTTATCTGACTCTCCTTCTGGGTTCTCTTATATCTGGTCCCTTGCCTAGGAATAGTAACTGTTCATTGCTTCTAGCCTCAGGTTCTTGCACTATTGTTTCTTGTGATTCCACTACATCTTGCACACACCCCTGTAATGGTCTCTCCGTAAATAAACCCCCTCTGTAAATAAACCCTTCTCTAATTATCCTAATTTAAGTATTCCGTCTGTTCCTGTTAGGACCCAAACTGATCTATTAGGTGAAGCTGATTTAAAATCATACCTAATCAAATGCCAGTTCAGCAAAGCCATTGCAAAATGAGAGGGGACACTCACTAGTCCAGGATAAATATAAACCACACACCTAGAAAAGATTTCTGCCATTACCTCATGACCACATTCAACCGTTCCCTGGGAACTAAAGATCAGTGGGTACTACCAGAAGTCAGTGAAGAGCACTCATTTCTGCAAAACCCATGAACAACCTGATCCTAGCATATCAATTTACAACTGGACCTCTACTTTAAAAAATTAAAATTAAAAAAAAATCATACAGGACATTCCAAGGAAAAGAGAATATATATTCTCAGACCCTTTTAAACCGACTGAGAAGCGGTGCATAGAGGTATGTGCACGGGTGTTCATGGTCCTGGCATCCTGCTTGGCCTAGGATCTTGCTAATACAACCAAGCTCTTTACCTAATGGCTCAGTTTGAGAGTTAGTAACTGTGTTATACTCAGAAGCTTAATTGAGAAAAAAAAATCTGTCTGGTAGATGGAGACACTTGATATCTTGTCCATAACTTGCTGTGATGTCTGTACCCACTCATAAATTCTCCAGGTATGTATGTGGAAGGCTTTCCAGATATGGACTAATAATAACGCTCTCACTTACATGCTTACTGCCTGCAGCCTCAAGTGACAGCATGGGAAAGAGTAGGGTAAGGATGATAGGTTGTGCTAGCTGAACACAGCATTAGTGGTCACTATAGGTCAGGCCTAGCAGCAAGGGTGTTCATGCATTTTCTCAGTGACCCTTTCCACAAGTTGTGGAAACTCCCCCAACTAAGGGAGACAAAGCTATGGAAATTCCCAAGGTCTGGGGTACTATCTTTTAGCAGTTAGAATGGAAGGCGTAGGTAGCTTTCAAAAAATCCATCTCCTGTGACTGTTGACAGTGGGGCCCTGGCTGAATCCTTGCTTGCCCTGGCTTGAAGTAAGAACTAGAAGAAAGAAAATGAGTCAACCCAGTACCAAATGACGGTCTGAGTAAAGGCCAAGACCTCCAGGTAGAAGTGATCAGAATCTTTTCAAGGTGTCCAAAGTTTTCATTTGATGATAGCATAAGAAGAACTGGTCAGTGGGTATTGCACTGGGTACCACTTTGCCAGATTCAAAGGTGTGTATAAAACTGGTTTAAAACTGGATGGGCAAGGGTTGCTGGATAGTGTGGTAGAGGAGCTCAAGAACAGTTACAAAAAGTGTCCAAGGGAGCATGGTGATTGAGAAGCAAAAAGCTTATTAATAAATCAAAGTGGAAAGGCAAAAAGGAGTTGGAAAACCAGGGAAGGCAAGAGAAAAGTCTATCAGATGGAAGCCAGCAAACCTACATTGGAGTCAGAGGCTCTGTGCACCGGGGGATGACCAGTTCTGAGAACCATCAGCCCAGGTAGAGTGAGAAGGGAACCTAAACCAGAACACAGCCGGGTGCTTAACTGCTGAGTTGTGATGGATGTGTTGCCTTGGAAAAGGACCGTCTCTCCACACAGGACCCAAATCTCTGCTTGATGTGCAATAAAAAGTCAGATCTTCTTCACACTAAAAGTAGAGATTCAAAGATCCACAGAAACAAGAGGGACTTAGTTAGTGGGTTTTCCAACCGGCCCTTCTACCCAGCCTCAACTTCTTCCTTCCAGAACTCTTATCCCGGGCTTCCCTGGTAACGCAGTGGTTGAGAGTCCGCCTGCCAATGCAGAGGACACGGTTTCGTGCACCGGTCCAGGAAGATCCCACATGCCGCAGAGTGGCTGGGCCCATGAGCCATGGCCGCTGAGCCTGCGCGTCCGGAGCCTGTGCTCTGCAACGGGAGAGGCCACAACAGTGAGAGGCCTGCGTACCGGGGGGGGGGGGGGGGGGGGGGG
>NW_021703778.1:87216901-87301872 GCF_005190385.1 Monodon monoceros
AGTCCAAGATCAAGGCTTCAGCAGATTTGATGGCTGGTGAGAGCTCACTTCCTGATTTATAGAGGGACATTTCACTGTGTCCTCACATGGTAGAAAAAGGAGGCAAGAGAGCTCCCTGAGTTCCCTTTATAAGGTCACAAGTCCCATTCCTGAGGACTCCAGCCTCATGACTTAATCACCTCCCAAACTCCCCACTTACTGTACCATCACACCGGGGTTTAGCGTTTGCACATATGAGTTGGGATGGAACAAGCATTCAGTCCATAACATTGACTGAGTGTGCACTACAGGCCAGGCACCAGAGAGGAAGTAGTGAACAAGAGAGACAGATCCCTGCTCCTTCAGACCTTCATCCAATGGGGGAAATGGACACAGAAAACATCACCGAATACTTGGGAGAGGGCTTCCCTGGTGGCGCAGTGGTTAAGAATCTGCCTGCCAATAAAGGGGACACGGGTTCGAACCCTGGTCCAGGAAGATCCCACATGCCGCGGAGCAACTAAGCCGGTGTGCCACAACTACTGAAGCCCGCGTGCCTAGATCCCATGCTCCGCAGCAAGAGAAGCCACCACAATGAGAAGCCCGCACACCGCAACAAAGAGTAGCCCCTGCTCGCCATAACTAGAGAAAGCCTGTGTGCAGCAACGAAGACCCAATGCAGCAAAAAATAAGTAAATTAAAAAATAATAATAATAATATTTTTTAAAAAAGGAGGAGAGGTCAACAACATTCAGTGATGTGTAAGATCAGGTAGCATAGCAAATGAGAAGATGGCTGTGAACAGGTGACTGGTTCTGTTTGAAAGAGCCATTTACAGGAGAGTGACTGGATGAAAATGGAATTGCAGGGGATTGAGTGAGTGTGAGTATATATGGACTACTTTTTCAAAAACTTGCCTCTAAAGGAAAGAAAAACCAGATACTATTTAGTAAGCACTTTTTACCAGGTACTGCAAGACCTCCTCAATCATCCTCCCCTAAAACCACAAGGTTAATATTATATTCACAGGCAAGGAAAGTGAGCCTGCTGGCAAAGTTAGGATTTAAACCCCAGATCTTTCCATTACTCCATGTGGCTTCTAATTAGACATGAAAGACTGGAATTCCAGAGGGAACATTCCAGAATTCCAAAGTTATAATTGCGAAGAGAGCAGAGGAGAAGGAGCAGGTAACCGTGCCTGTGAATGTCAAAGAAGCTCTCACAAAGAAGAGGACAGATGAACTGATCCTAAAGGTAAAGGGGAAGGCGCTTGCCAAGGGGATGTGTTTCAGGGAGTTAGAAGAGAGGGCTGGGCTACCTCTAGAGGAGGAAAAGCATACTTGAGTGATCCAAGCATTTTGAAAGAACAGTATGGGGCTTCCCTGGTGGTGCAGTGGTTGAGAGTCTGCCTGCTAATGCAGGGGACACAGGTTTGAGCCCTGGTCTGGGAGGATCCCACATGCCGCGGAGCAACTGGGCCCGTGAGCCACAACTGCTGAGCCTGCGCGTCTGGAGCCTGTGCTCCGCAACAAGAGAGGCCGCGATAATGAGAGGCCCGCGCACCGCGATGAAGAGTGGCCCCCGCTTGCCGCAACTAGAGAAAGCCCTCGCACAGAAACGAAGACCCAACACAGGAAAAATAAATAGATTAATTAATAAACTCCTACCCCCAACATCTTCTTTAAAAAAAAAAAAAAGAAACAACAGTATGATTTACTGTCGCTGAGAAGCAGGGAGCATGTGGATGGATGGTGGGAAGAAAGCATGCAAAGAAGACAGAAGTCAGGTCATTTAGACTATATATCATGCTTAGGAATTTCAGTTTTATCTTGTAGAAAGCAGAGACCCATTGAAGAATTTAAGCAAGATAATAACGTAAGTATATATGTATTTTTTAGAAAGATCACTCTGGAGGCGGGTGGTGAGGGATGGGCTAGGGGCCAGTACGGAAGTAACTGAAGGTGCAGGGAAGGACTGATAGGAGGTGAATGGCATAGGTGTTTGTTTGTTTGTTTGTTAATTTTCAATTTAATCACAGTATGACACTAATTCCTTAATATCAGTTATCTAGTCAGAGTTCAGAGTTCCCTGATTTTCTCATAAGTGTCCTTTGTTAGTTTTGTTCTTACAGTTTGGGTTTTGAATCTGGATCTTTTTAAGGTCCATATGTTGCAGTTGGACGAAGCTTCTTTCAAGTGTCTTTCCATTTGAATGTCCTGCCATCTTTTTTTTGTTGAGGAAAGTAGGTTGTTTGTTCTGTAGGTTTCCCCTAGGCTGCATTTTGATGATTGCATCCCTGCAGTACAATTGAACCTGTTACTCCTTCCCCCTGTATTTCCTATAAATTGTAGGCAGAGTTAGAGACCTGATCAGATTCCATTTTCAGCAGGGGAGGCGGGTGTGCAGTACTGTGTCAGAGACGTTGCGTGCTTTTATCAGGAGGCACAGGCTGTCTCTATTTTTGAGATGTTAGCATTGACGACTGTTGCCAGGATCTCTTTTTTTTTTTTTTTTTTTTTTTTTTGCGGCTTGCGGGCCTCTCACTGTTGTGGCCTCTCCCGTTGCAGAGCACAGGCTCCGGACGCGCAGGCTCAGCAGCCATGGCTCACGGGCCTAGCTGCTCCGCGGCATGTGGGATCTTCCCAGATCGGGGCATGAACCCGTGTCCCTTGCATCGGCAGGCGGACTCTCAACCACTGCGCCACCAGGGAAGCCCTGCCAGGATCTCTTAATTCATTAGGAAATTCATGTTTTTATTATAAACATTTTATTCAGAATTATATGAACCTTGCTGAATTTTCCTCAAGAAATTGTTTTCCAGAATGATCTCCATTAGGCCACTTTAATTCATTAATCAGCTTTTCATTAAGGCATTGAATTATTTTAAATTATTTTCCATTTCCACTTTAGAAGATTTAAAAAATCTCTTCTTTTAAAACTTTGTAACAAAGGCATAGGTGTTTGAGAAAGAGGATCAACATCAAGGGGAGGGAAACTGGGATGACAAATGAGGTTCCTTCCCTAAGTGACTCAGTCAGGGTGATAACATAAACCAAAATAGAAAAGACAGGAGGAGGAACAGACCTGAGGAGGAAATGTGAGTTTATTTATCTTTGTGTGCCTAGAGCCCAGCCTGACTAGGGCCTGACTGAGTAGAAAAGTATCAAACCTATGCTGACAGAAACTTGGTTTTAATGTTTAATTTGAAGTGTATATGAAACACCTAGATGAAGGTGTTTGGTAAGTGGTTAGGTATATAGGTCAGAAGCTTAGAACAAAGATTCAGGCTTCAGATGTGGCTTTAGGAATCAAGACATTAAGTGTAGGAGTGAGAACAGAAGACAAATGACAGGCTCTGGAAAACAAGAGACAAGAAAGAACATCCAGAGAGGTAGAAGAATGAGGAGGGGATAGTGCCATTAAAATCAATAAATGAGTTTCCAGAAAGAAAGGGTCAGAAGTCATGCTGCAGATGCCCAGTGAAAGTGTGTGTACATTGGACTTGGTATGTACGTTTTCATTGCTCACTTGAGTAAAAGATTTTCAGCAGAGCAGTGATGGTGAAAACTAGATTGTACTGGGCTGAAAATTGAATGGGGAGGTGAGAAAAATGGAAATAGCAAGGAAATCCCACGTTTCCAAGAAACTTGGCCATGAAGGAAAAGGATATCACAAGTTTGAGATAAGGTTGATTTTTGAGGAAAGAAACTTGAGTATATTTATAGATTGAGGGAAGGAATAATTGAAGAGGTAGGGGAAAGAGGCCCTGTTGAAGGGGATGGAGAAGGGTGGCATTAAGAAGATGGATAAAGAGGTTGGCTTCAAACTCAGGGAGAGCAGGCCTTCTGATAAGGAGGGGAAAAGATAAGGATTCATGCAGGTGCAGGTATATTTAAGTTGGAACATATGGGAAGATAACTTAATGTTTAAACAAAAATAATAATATTGTAGTATGGGGTTTATAACATATGTGAAACTAAAATATATAAACATAAACAAGAGTAATATAAAGGCTGGAAGAGGACATACAGAAGTATACTATTATAAGTTTCTTACACTATATGCCAAGGGGTATAATATCACTTGAAGGTAGACTTGATAAGTTGAAAATATACACTACAGGGGACTTGCCTGGTGCTCCAGTGGTTAAGACTCCATGTTTCCACTGCATGGGGCACCAGTTCCATCCCTGGTGAGGGAACTAAGATCCCACATACCACATAGGAAAGAAAGAAAGAAGGAAGGAAGGAAGGAAAGAGAGGGAAAGAGAGAGAGAGAGAGAGAGAGAGAGAGAAAGAAAATATATACTAAAACTCTAAACCAACCACTAATATAGCAAAACAAAGGGTTATACCTAATAAGCCAATAAAGGAGGTAAAATGGAATCATTTAAAAATATTCAGGGAGTTCCCTGGTGGTCCAGTGGTTAGGACTCCATGCTTTTACTGCCAAGAGCCCGGGTTCAATTCCTGGTTGGGGAACTGAGATCCTGCAAGTTGTGCGGCACAGCCAAAAAAAATTTTTTTTCAATTAATCTGAAAGAAGGCATAAAAAGAGGAAAGGGTATTAAAGAGGAAAGGCATTTTAAAAAAAAAGGAAGACACCTGTGTTTATGGATCAGAAAAATTAATATTGTTAAAATGTCCATACAACCCAAAGCCATCTATAGATTCAATACAATCCCCAGCAAAACTCCAATGGCATTCTTCACAGAAATAGAAAAAAACAATCCGAAAATTTGTATGGAATCACAAAAGACCTCAAATAGCTGAAGCAATCCTGAAGAAAAAGAACAAATCCAGAGGTATCAAATGTCCTGGTTTCAAACTATACTACAAAGCTATAGTAATAAAAACAGTATGGTACAGGCATAAAAAGACACATAGACCAATGGAATAGAATAGACAGCCCAGACTTAAAGTCCCACATATACAGTCAGGTAATATTTGACAAGGGAGCCAAGAACACCCAGTGGGGAAAAGATAGTCTCTTTAAACAAATGGTGTTGGGAAAACTGGATAAACACATAAAGAACAATGATACTGGACCCCTATTTTATACCAATCACAAAAATTAACTCAAAATGAATCAAAAACTTAAACATAAGACCTGATACCATAAAACTCCTAGAAGAAAACACAGGGAGGAAGCTCCTTGACATTGGTCTTGGCAATACTCTTATGGCTAGGAAACTGAAAGAAGAAACAACAAAAGCAAAAGTCAACAAGTGAGACTACATCAAACCTAAAAGCAGGACTTCCCTGGTGGCGCAGTGGTTAAGAATCTGCCTGCCAATGCAGGGGACACGGGTTCCAGCCCTGGTCTGGGAAAATCCCACATGCCACAGAGCAACTAAGCCTGTGCGCCACAACTATTGAGCCTGCGCTCTAGAGCCCGCGAGCCACAACTAGTGAGCCCACGTGCCACAACTACTGAAGCCTGTGCACCTAGAGCCTGTGCTCCGCAACAAGAGAAGCCACTGCAATGAGAAGCCCGTGTACCCCAATGAAGAGTAGCCCCCGCTCACCACAACTAGAGAAAGCCCGCGTGCAGCAACAGAGACACAGTGCAGCCAAAAATAAAATAATTAATTAATTAATTATTTTAAAAAACTTAAAAGCTTCTGTACAACAAAAGAAACAATTAATGAAATAAAAGGCAACCTATGTAATGGTAGAAAATTTTTGCAAACCATATACTGGATAAGGAGTTAATATCCATAATATATAAAGAACTCATAAAACTTAATAACAACAATGACAACAAAAGATACAATTTAAAAATGGACAGAGGGGGCTTCCCTGGTGGCGCAGTGGTTGAGAGTCCGCCTGCCGATGCAGGGGACACGGGTTCGTGCCCCAGTCCGGGAAGATCCCACATGCTGCGGAGCAGCTGGGCCCGTGAGCCATGGCTGCTGAGCCTGCACGTCTGGAGCCTGTGCTCTGCAACGGGAGAGGCCACAACAGTGAGAGGCCCATGTACCACAAAAAAATAATAATAATAAATAAATAAAATTAAATAAAATAAAAATGGACAGAGGAACTGAAAAGACATTTTTTCCAAAGAAGATATCCAAATGGCTAATGAGTACATGAAAAGATGCTCAACATCACTAATCATTAGGGAAATAAAAACCAAAACCACAATGAGATATCAACTCACATCTGTTTGAATGGCTATCATCAAGAGACAAGAGATAACAAGTGTAGGCCAGGATATGGCGAAAAGGAAACACTTATATACTGTTGGTGGGAATATAAATTGGTTCAACCACTATAGAAAACAATATGGTGTTTCCTCAAAAAATTAAAAATAGATCTACCATATGACCCAGTATTTCCACTTCTGGTATATGCCAAAAGGAAAAGAAAACAGGGTATCAAAGAGATATATGCACTCCCATGTTTACTGCAGCATTATTCACAATAGCCAAGATATGGAAGCAATCTAAGTGCCCATCAATGGATGAATATGTAAAGAAGATGTGGTATATATATATATGCAATGGAATATTATTCAGCCATGAGAAAAAAGGACATCCTGCTATTTTTGACAACATGGATGGACCTTGAGAATATCATGCTAAATGAGGTAAGTCAGAGAAAGAAAGACAAGTACTGTATGATCTCACTTATATGTGGAATCTATAAAAAAGCCAAACTCGGGAATTCCCTGGTGGTCCAGTGGTTAGGATTCAGCACTTTCACTGCCGGGGCTCTGGTTCAATCCCTGGCTGGGGAACTAAGATCCTGCAAGCCTTGTGGCATGGCCAAAATAATAATAATAATAAAATAAATTAAAAATAAAAAAGCCAAACATTAAAAAACAGAAAGTAAATGATTGTTACCAAGGAATGGGGTGGTGAGGGGATAGGACAGATGGTGTTAAGGGTACAAATTTTCAACAAGTAGTAAATAAGTCCTAGAGAACTGACACACAGTATAGTGAATATAGATAACAGTACTGTATTATAATCATCAAACTTGCTAAGAGACTAGAACTTGATTCCAACTACTAAAAAGAAATGATCATTATGTAACATGATAAAGGTGCTAGCTATTGCTACAGTGGCAATCATATTACAAATATAAGTATATCAAATTAACATGTTGTACACCTTATCTTTGCACAATGTTATATGTCAAACATATTTCAATTTTTAAAATTACATTTAGTTGCAATCCAGAGATGAGAGGAAGGATCTGGGTAAACAGCTGAGCTAAATTCTCATTGATTGTGAATTGGACCTTTACTTTTTATTTTGTCTAGTTTTGTTTTGTGGAGCCAAGAATGACAAATGAAATTATAAATGCTTCCCAAATCCTAAATTTTATCATTAAGAAAACTTTCATAAAATCAGTGGCATGGGGTGACTTTAATTGATGAGAGGAATGTAATACTGGGTAACTAGTGAAAAGACAACCTGTAATATTGGGTAACTAGTGAAAAGACAATCTATTCTTAGTGGATGACTGGGAAAATTAACAATGGAAGAAATAAATTTGATATGTTGAGAAAAGAAAAGAGCAGTGGAGCCAAATAAAAACAAATAAATAGCTGGGACGTCCCTGGCAGTCCAGTGGTTAAGACTCCATGCTTCCACTGCAGGGGGTATGGGTTCAATCCCTGGTCAGGGAACTAATATCTACATGCCACACGGTGCAGCAAAACAAAACAAAGCAAACACATACACACACACACACACACACACACACACACACAAATAGCAAGATGGTAGATTTAAATCATTAAATGTAAATGGCCTAAAAATGCCAATTAAAAAGCAGAGACTGGCAGGTTAGCTTTAAAAAGCAAGAGGGAGGGGCTTCCCTGGTGGCACAGTGGTTGAGAGTCTGCCTGCTGATGCAGGGGATGCGGGTTCGTACCCCAGTCCGGTAAGATCCCACATGCCGCGGAGCGCCTAGGCTCGTGAGCCATGGCTGCTGAGCCTGCATGCCCGGAGCCTGTGCTCCACAACAGGAGAGGCCACAACAGTGAAAGGCCCACATACCACAAAAAAAAAAAAAAAAAAAAGCAAGAGGGAGGCTGCTCTTTTTCTGAGAGAATGGAAAAAAAAAGAGGACAAAGACAAAGAAAATTATAAGTAATGAATGGGGGTCTTAGTAACAAAAATACTTAGTCTTCTTAGAAAGGAATGATATTGGATTATATACAGTGGAGATTGTATAGCTATTATATAGCAGTGGAGATGGGGATGGGTAAGAAAAAATGGGGTTGAGAATTTGAAAAGAATGGAAGTTTTAAAACAACTACTAAAGGTAAATAAGCAGGTGAGTCCACATGTAACAAAGTGAAGTGCCAAACCACTGAAGATGGCTCAGGCAGTCCAGTTTGGTGCCAAAGTTCCACTTAATTGTTTTAAGTTGTAATGACTTTACTGGGCTCCATGTGAAGACTAGGCCTGTCTGAACAGAATTTATAGCTGAAATTCAGCAAGATTTAAAGCAATATTAATTTGGTACATGATCATTATCCTTTTTTTCCTGGTAATTGACTTGAATGAAAAACCATACATGTAAAAGAAAATTTTAATGATCCAACTCTTCATTTCTGGAATCAAGAACCAGAAGAGCTAGTATTTAGAAGACAAGCTAGGAAAAAGTACATGACTCTTTTCCTCTAGGGCATGAGAGCCCTTCTCAGGTCTACTGGCCCTTCCGTCAACCAGACCTAAACTTAGGACAGGATGCTTCCCTGCTAAGCCAGCCCCAAGACCCTAGCATCACTGTGGGGGTGGTGGGGGGGGCATAAGGGCATATGGCTGAGGGTCTGTGGGACTGAGGGCAAGAGGGATGCTCTTATGAAGCCTAGTTTCCTTTGCTTTCAGCAGGTATACCCTCTGTTTTACAGAAATTCAGCCTCTCTTGACCTAGATCCTTTAGCACATCTCTGACCCAATAGCTTCTGAGCCTCCTTTCTAAAATCTTAGGGAAAACTGGCCTTCCCGCTTACCAAAGCAAATCCTCCAACTCTTGATCTCAATTCCACCTCCTCGCAACTCCTAAGGGCTTATCTGACAATTATTTATCTCACTATCTCCATCCTCTTCTATTGTCCATTCCTTTTCTTTCTTTGACTCTTCTGGCTCCTTCTTTCAGCCATCAGATGTGCTCAAGCTCACTAGTTCTTTAAAACAAACACCCCTCACCACCACCAAACATTTTTGAATTCTAACAACAACAGAAAGAACCCTCTTTAAAATGTTTATGTTTTGCTAAATTGCTTTATAGAAATGTCTAAATTCAGAAAGAGTAATGAAAAGAAAGAGAAGTTAAAATAGTTTGCACTGAAGGATCAGATTAAGGATATCCTGAGGAACCAAGAACAGAAGAAAGGATAAAGACAGGGGTCTGAGTATGTGTCCTGAGAATGGCTGGCCTTAATCAGTCATCAAATCTTGTCAATTCTACTTCAAAAGTGTATCTATTGAACTCTGAATATTTTTGAATTTTTGAGTATATACTATGGGTAAAGCATTGTACCAGGTGCTATAGGAGATAAAAGGATGAAGTAGACATGGATCCTGCCCTCAATGTATTTACAGTCCAGTTTAGGGGATGCAATATACATATAAATCTGTAACACAGTGTCAAAACTTTTAAGTGTTATTAGAGAAGATCAAATAAAAATGTTATGGGAGTTTTGAGGAAGAAGGGGCCTCTTTGGACTGCGGCCAGTGAGGTTGAGGAGGAGGAAGACCATTTGTGATAATATCATGGACATGATTGCTCTTGAGCTGGGCCTTAAAAGATATGTTGTATCTGGGCAGAAAGATGTAAAATGAAAAGACATTTCACGCAGAGGGAATGATGGAAAACATGACACAGAGGCAGGAAATGAAAAGTTATATTTAAGGAACAATTGAGGGTTAATTCTAATGCATAGAGTAGCATTAGAAAGGGAATTGTAAGAGTTAATTTTGGAAAGTCAAGTTAGGTACAAATCATGGCTGGAGAGCAGGAGGAGTGGGGAAGACTTGAATGCCAACCAGTGGGGAATGCCAACCAGTGGGGAATGATAGAGGTTTTTGAACAAGGCAGTTCAGAGTCATGCTTTAGGCAGTTCTGGTAGAATCTATATAAGATAGGTGTGTAGCAAGTGGGAAGGACTGGAAACAAGAATCTGTATGGGTGCTATTTGAATAGTTCAGCAGAAATGAAATGAGTTTCAAAATCCAGATTCTACTATAGGTGGTAAAAGAAGGAAAGCAAACCACCCACAGAAATACAGAAAGTAAACTAAATGGGGAAAATGTATAGCTTTACTAGGATTCAAAGAAATGCAAGTTATAACTTTAAAGCATGATTTAACATCTATGTAACAAATTTTTCATCTGAGAAAATATAAAGTTGATGAGATTTGAGGGAACTGGACACAATTATACATCAGAGCAGTTTAAGACACCAACAGCAATCTGACAAAATGTAGGCAGGTCCAGAGACTTCCCTAGCGGTCCAGTGGTTAAGACTCCACCCTTCCACTACAGGGGACACGGGTTCCATCCCTGGTTGGGGAACTAAGATCCAGCATGCTGTGCAAAGCAGCCAGAAAAAAAATAAAATAGAATAAGAATTCAAGCCCAACATTGTAAATCAACTACACTTCAAGTTTTTAAAATGAAATTTTAAAAAAAGTTAAGCCCAGTGTTAGAAGAGTCAAGAGCTGATCAACAGCTTCATGGAACCTACTCCCTAACTTGGGCAGGGCACTTTAAGGTGGATCTATACTCTGTCTTTTCTATGCCCAGCACAGTCACTGGGCTAAATATAAACCAATTATCAAACAATCTTCTAAAGGCTCCACAGAAGTTAGAAGGTTTAATAGAGAAAGACACAGCCCTGTGTTTAAATAGACTTTAATCTATAGGTAGCTTGACCACTGTCTCAACAACCACTGGGCACACTAGGACACATCACTGGAAGCTGAGCCACAGCATGGCAGGTGCAAAGCAGGAGGCCCTGACGCTACCGGAAGAGGCAGAGGCTGACTAATATGCCATAACTATGACACCAAGCTTCTGGTTTTTAACAAGACAGGTCATAAATCTCAGGACACCTCCTAATTATTTTGCTACATTTTACTGTTACCTAAGCTCTTAAGGTTCTCTCTTCTGTGTGTATGGTGGAAATCTTATGTAATGATATGCCATTGCCCATCTCTTCCCAACTCCTCATTCAATGACATCCCATTGGTAGGTTGAAATAAGCCATGTTGAGAGTATTTATAATACAGGCAAATGCTACAAATCAAAGGTTGATTTATTATTTTGTCTAGATCAAGAAGCGGCAAACTATGGTCTGTGGGCCAGTCCATCCTTGTTTTTATAAATAAAGTTTTAAGAACACAGCCATGCCCGTTTGTTTAGTATCATCTGTGGCTGCTTTCCCACTAAAATGGTACAGTTGAGTAGCTGTGGCAGAGACCCTATGGCCTGAAAAGCCTAAAATATTTACTATCAGGCCCTTTACAGAAAAAGTTTGCCAATCCAGGGTCTTACTCACTAAGGCGAGCAAAAATATGAACCAATATTCATGGCAAAACTACACTTGGAGGGCTTCCCTGGTGGCGCAGTGGTTGAGAGTCCGCCTGCCGATGCAGGGGACATGGGTTCGTGCCCTGGTCCGGGAAGATCCCACATGCCGCGGAGCGGCTGGGCCCGTGAGCCATGGCCGCTGAGCCTGTGCATCTGGAGCCTGTGTTCCGCAACGGGAGAGGCCACAACAGTGAGAGGCCCGCGTACTGCAAAAAAAAACTACTCTTGGAGAGCCATTTCTTAAACATATACCAGCACATCACTGGGTAGAGTTCATATATAGACCTAAGCAGTCTGATTCTAGAATTCACATTAACCACTATATTGGTAAACAGAGTATGAAATATTATGTAAGCATGAAAATTTATAGAAAGCTTACTGTCAATTCATAGAAATGTGATGTATAAAATAAGTGGAAAAACAAAAATACAAAGTGGTAATGTCCACATTGATATATATCAATTTGTATCTAGACGTGAAATTCTGGAGAAGAAAATAGAATTTAAAAAGTTAAGCTTGGGCTTCCCTGGTGGCACAGTTGTTGAGAGTCCGCCTGCCGATGCAGGGGACACGGGTTTGTGCCCCGGTCCGGGAAGATCCCACATGCCACGGAGCGGCTAGGCCCGTGAGCCATGGCCGCTGAGCCTGCGCGTCCAGAGCCTGTGTTCCGCAACGGGAGAGGCCACAACAGTAAGAGGCTCACGTACCCCCCAAAAAAAAAAAAAAAGTTAAGCTTGTTTTCTCTATGAAGTCACTTAGTTAATTCCTAAAAATAAAGAGAAGAAAAGACATATCCAGGACTTCCCTGGTGGCACAGAGGTTAAGAATCTGCCTACCCATGCAGGGGACACAGGTTCGAGCCCTGGTCCGGGAACATCCCACATGCCGCGGAGTGACTAAGCCCGTGTGCCACAACTACTGAAGCCCACGTGCCACAACCACTGAGGCCCACACACCTAGAGCCCATGCTCCACAACAAGAGAAGCCACCACAATGAGAAGCCTGCGCACCACAGTGAAGAGTAGCCCCCACTCGCTGCAACTAGAGAAAGCCCACGTGTAGCAATGAAGACACCACACAGCCAAAAAAGAAAAAGAAAAAACACATATCCATATATTCCCTTTAGAAACTATCCAATATCCTCTTCTAAGCTTCTTAACGTATGACTTCTGCACTTTTTTTTTTTTTTTTTTTTTTTTGCGGTACTTGGGCCCCTCACTGCTGCGGCCTCTCCGTTGCGGAGCACAGGCTCCGGACGCGCAGGCTCAGCGGCCATGGCTCACGGGCCCAGCCGCTCCGCGCCATGTGGGATCCTCCTGGATCGGGGCACAAACCTGCATCCCCTGCATCGGCAGGCGGACCCTCAACCACCGCGCCACCAGGAAAGCCCTGCACTATTTTATAAATACCCAGACTCTTCTCCACACCGTGGAACACGGCTTCCATCTGACCTATTTTACCCCAACAACTTCTATAGACATTACTTCTGCGATTATGACCATGACCAAATTCAGAGATTTTTCTCCTTCCTTGTCTCCTGATACACAGAACATTGTGGATTGATTGTACCTTCATTCTTGACACTTTCTTCCCTTTTGACTTTCAAGGCTGTACTTTTTACCTTTCTCTATTATCTCTTTTGGTGGGTCCTTCTCCATCTTTTTAAATTTCTGATTTCTCTTTCTCCTCATCCCCAAATCTGAGTATTCCAAAAGAGCTCTTTTTAAAAAAATTATGTGGGTAAGTTAATATCTAAGCCTCAATTTTCTAATTGAAAAAGGGGACTAAAATTAGTACCCACCTGTTGGCATGAAAATTAAATGAATTAGTTTCATAAAGCATTCTGCACAATAGTAAGTACTCAATAAATGTTAGTTGTTGTTATTCTCATTTGTGTTCTTTTTGTTGCTGGTCCAACCAACACTGATATCGCTGAACTCATTACTTATGGCACAGGTTTATGTAACAATTAATTACATAAAAATGTATATGTGCACTTGGTAACAGCAGGTGGCTGTGAGTCTTATTTCGACAACAAGATCATAAGCTCCTGAGAACATGGCAAGTTTGACCTCTTCTGAGTCCACCAACCATACTAGCCAACCCTTAACTGAATCAATGCCAGAACACCTGTACCTCTGTTGAGTGGGGGGTTCCAATCCATCCCCAAGGCTGTGTCCTCGCTCTTCAGTCTTCCTGGTTCCCTCAGGATTTATTCCTTCTTCCTGTAAGCACAGGTAGAGTTGAGGTCAGTCATAAGGCCCTTCCAGGGGTGATAGGGATTGCGAGCAATCAAAGACCCTACATGAGGCCATGCATCAGCCCACAGAGATGTGCAGGAACTAAACTGGTGAGTTACCGTGAGCTCCAGCCCTGGGTTCTCTATGCCAGTCTCCACTGTGGACAGAGCAATGCCCTCTCTTCCATTTGTTTTCTCCATCTCCTGCTCCCCTGAAAAACAAATTCAGAGCCAAGGCTGAAAGATTAGTTGTTCTATAATATGGGGCCGGATAGAACTTTTAGGGCCAGTTACCCACAGGAAAACAAAACTAAAAATATTTAGAGATTTAGTTGATTTCTTTAAGAATTGAGAAAATTGGAAACATAATTCTAAAATAATAAACAATGAAATATAGACTTCTACTTCCTATTGTGAATAGCAAAGGAAAGGGAAATAAGATAGGAAAAGAGAAATGAAGGGCAAGGGAACTGAAATGAATCAGTGGCTCACCCAGGGCTCCAGGACCCGGACTAAAAAGGACCCTCTTCAGTCCCCTTAAGGAAGGGTTAGAGGGCAACTACTCCTGTTAGCCTCCAGGTGGCCCCACTGAGCTGTGCTGAGTAAGAAGAAAACAAGGAGGCAGAGGGCTGGGAAGACCACAGCCCCCAATATATTACTGAGAAACCAAGATTAACAGACTTTCCAGTTCCTGACTATAATGTAGCATGAGAATTGTTTTTGGAGCATCTAAGAGAGTACCTCATGAGATAAATAAAAGAAACCTACACGTAGAATAATCAGTATGAATGTTAATTATCCCCCGTAAAGAAAGTTTTAAAACAAAATGAGAGAATAAAGAAACAAATACTTGAGCCTCACTATAAGCAACCTTAATAGATAAACATTCAAAGTTATAATATAGGTTCATCTGATATTTTTTTTACTTTGTAGAAATTTTCCTTCAATTTTATGGAATTGTTTTTTGTTTTTGTTTTTTACTGTGATCTCTTCAACCATTTAAATATAATTTTATTCAACATACATAAACAACTTTTGTTTTTTAAATCAGGGCTTTCCTGTATAGGCACAGAACTACTTGAATTTGGTCTAAATATGATCAATTAAGAAATCTGGCAAATCAGGTTCCTGCCCTCCTCCAAGACCATTACTTACTCCAGTTTGCAGGATTCCTTCTGGTGCCTCAGTGAAGGATAGAAAGAAAAACTCAGCTCCACGAGACCTTGACTCTGAAGGGATGGGCTGGAAATGAGAGAGAAGGATTTCCTGATTGGCCCATTTTGCCCTGGGCCCTCCTTTGCTGTTCCTGCCCTTCTCTGTAGAGGAGAAGTGCAACTCTCAAGTTAAATATTTATATGTTCTAAAGACTATTTTGCAGGGTCAGGTCTAAGAATTCTGCAGGAATTCCTAACAGGCACATCAGCAGGAGCGCTGCCCAGCACAGAACTAGGCACGGGGTAGTATGGAGAAGAAAAATAAGAGAAGGATCTCTGTACTCAGAAAACTTAGCATCATTTTGTACGGGAAAGACAGTTGCTAGAAAACAACAGAATGAAGGACTGTACATGATTCAATTCTAAATGACTGCTGGGAAGTCTTTTACTAATCCATTTAAAAAATATTTGTTAAGTATTCACCATCACCCAGGCACAGTTTTGGGTGCTGAGGACACAAAGATGAATGGGATATTGCCTCTGCCATGAAGGAGTTACAAATCAGTGAGGAAAGACATGTGTCAAGAAAGGCTTTACCGAGTTGGTAACATTGGCCCTGAGTCTGGAAAGTTTTGAAAGGTAAGTAGGGAATCACTGATGGAGAAGGGGAAAGATATACCACCACAGGGAGAAACTGAAACAAAGGCACAGAGGTGAAGACTTCCCTGACACATTAAGGAGGCTGTAAAAAATAGCTAAAGACGCAGACCTACTAGAGAATGGACTTGAGGACACGGGGAGGGGGAAGGGTAAGCTGGGACAAAGTGAGAGAGTGGCATGGACATGTATACACTACCAAATGTAAAATAGATAGCTAGTGGAAAGCAGCCGCATAGCACAGGGAGATCAGCTTGGTGCTTTGTGACCACCTAGAGGGGTGGGATAGGGAGGGTGGGAGGGAGGGAGATGCAAGAGGGAGGAGATATGGGGAAATATGTGTATGTATAACTGATTCACTTTGTTATAAGGCAGAAACTAACACACCATTGTAAAGCAATTATACTCCAATAAAGATGTTTAAAAAAATAGCTAAAGAACAGAGGCAAATTTTTGAGAAACTAATGAAGGAGGGACAAAATAAAGTAAGAAATTAGTTAAGGAATGGAGGGGAAAATGTGAATGAGACGGTGGTAGTTTATCCAGAAATAAGTCTGGAGATGCAGTCAAGTGCCAGATGGAGATGGGCTCTGTAAGCCAGGCTAGAAGTTTGGGCTTATTTGGAACCAGCTGCGGAGGCAAGAGGAGAATGGATTGGAAGGATGCACACTGGGGACAGGGAGACCAGTCAGGAGACAAAAGCAATAGTCCAGGTCAGACATGGTGAAGCTCTAACCAAAGCAGTAGATGGAGAGAAGGAAACAAATCTACAGGATGTGGTGACTAATTGGGCATAAGGGAGTAAATGAAAGGGGGAAGTTAATTCTTCAAAATTGTTCAAAATGATCTATTTTCTTCCTGCTCCTATCTGCCAGTAATACTGAGCTGTATGTTGTTCCCTAAACACTTGATGTTCCCTTGTGCCTGTGCGACTGTTTGTGGATGCTGTTCCTTCTGCCTCCAACACCCTGCTCCTATTTACTTACCTGGAAAATTCCCACACCACCTTCAAGTCTCTGTTGCAAGGCTACTCTCTTCAATGAAGCTTTCCATGATTCCCTCCAGATGAGACTTAAGACCCCTTTCCCCACACCCTTACTGCAACATGCTCTTGCAGAAGACTACAGAGCATTTAGCGCTCTAAATGTTTACTTGTCTCCCAGTAGACCATGATCTCATCAAGCACAGGCTCTTTATCTTGTTCACCACTGTATCCCCAGGCTCAAGGCCTGCCACAATATTAGGCAATCAATAAAGATCTGTAAAATAAGTGAAACAAACAAACACAGATTTCTGGCTTAGATTATTGGATATGTAGATGATGATAACAATCACCAAAATAGGAAAACATATCTCTATTTCCCTAGCTCCATGCACAGGCACGTGTGCGCGCACACACACACACACACACACACACACACACACACACGTACACACAAACATAAAAGCCCTACCAGAGTAAATGTGTGTTATATTCTGCAGCCTAGAGCAACTCATTTTGCCTCTCTGGGCCCCTTCTGTTATTCCTGCCCCGCCTAATTGCCCAATGCCATTTGATTAGGAAAATTAAGTAATTTAATACAGAAAAAGAATTTGAAAAACAGTAGGTAAACTTGCAGTTGTAGTCTACTATTGTACATTCTTATACAAACTCAGGAAAATTAAAGATATTTTCAAGCTGACATCTGATTACAATCTCAGTATGACTGTGAAGTCTCTGACTCATCCTAGCACACACTTTATCTCTGTTTTCATTTTTACCTTAGAAAATTGCCAGTTCTGGGGTCAAGCCCAGGTACAGTTACAGGCACAGAGCCTAGCGTTCAGTCCAGGTGAAATGATGCCAGTGATCACATCTGTCTTCTCTTGCCCTTCCTCTTCCCTCTTTCTTTTTCCTCTAGAAGGCGTGAAAAATCCATGTTCATCTTCTAAATGCAGGCTACAGCACTCATCTCACTTGTCCAGCAGATCCAAGTTTCCTTTAAATGCAGGTACAATTGATAACACCCAACTGCGGAGAGGAAGAGAATTAATCCGGCTGATATCTCCCCTTGAGTAACTGCTGGCTCACAGGCTTGGGCTTCATTGTTTAAATGTTTTCTTTTTCTCTTATCATTTACAGTTTGATAAACTCTCAAAGTAAAGATCAGGAAGAATGAAATGATTTACCCAGAGTCAACAGCTAGTTAGTGGCTAAGCCAAACCAATATCCTGGGATCCTCACTCCTGGTTCTGTGCTATTTCTGGGCTGTAGGGTGAAACATAAGAGATGCTCTGTCTCTGCAGCCTTTTACAGTTTTTCAAAAGATTTTCCTGTACTTTCACTGCTCATCCTCATAATATTTCTGTAAGCAAGTCAACTACTAATCCTATTTTAGGTACAGAGAAAATTATATTCAAAGAAAACGAGCAATTTGTCTAAAGTCATACAGCTGGTTAGGGCAGAGTCAGGACTGGAGGCTAGCTATGGTCATTTCCATGGAAGCTTGGCCTCAGAGCTCTCCTAAAGTCTAGGGGTTGCTCCTGGAAAACCAGGTGGCCTGCCACAAACCCATCTGGGAAATAAGTATAAACAATAAATGATTTTATCTTTCCTGCTTTGACCTCTCCTTGATTACTAGTACAAGCAAGGGGAACTAGAGAGCATATAGAAATTTCCAGTTTTGGTCTTAATGAAGTAACTTACACTTAACTAACTCTCCTGCTGAGAACAACTAAAAAGGCTAGACAAATATATAAATCAACAGGTGAAAGCACTGCAGAGCAATCAATGGAAGCAGGACTTGAAGGTTTTTGATTCTTGAGAGAAGGGAAGCATACCAGTTGAGTTCCACATTCATCCTAGCTCTTTTCCTGAAGGCATTTTATTTTTCAAATCACAATGCAGAGAAATAATGCTCAAGTAGTCTTTTTGAAGGAAAAAAATCATAAAAAGAAAAGAATAATGAAGAAGGAGCCTAAAAACCTGCAACCAAATTTCAAAGTCATTGGCCAACTCAAAAATTTTAGATGCTCAAAACAAGCCACCAAGAAACTCAGTGAAAAACAGTATTTGGAGTGCTTAAAGACCTGAGCAGACGGACTTCCCTGGTGGCACAGTGGTTAAGAATCCACCTGCCAATGCAGGGGACACGAGTTTGAGCCCTGGTCAGGAAAGATCCCATATGCCATGGAGCAACTAAGCCCATGAGCCACCACTACTGAGCCTGTGCTCTAAAGCCCACAAGCCACAACTACTGAGCCCACGTGCCACAACTACTGAAGCCCGTGAGCTTAGAGCCCATGCCCCAACAAAGAGAAGCCAGCTCAATGAGAAGCCCGGGCACCGCAACGAAGAGTAGTCCCCGCTCGCTGCAACTAGAGAAAGCCCACGCGCAGCAACGAAGACCAAACACAGCCAAAGATAAATAAATAAAATAAATACACTAAAAAAAAAAAGACCTGAGCAGAGATTTCAGCAACTATGTGGTACTGGAGAGACAAATGTTTGTTTTGGACCTTGATAAACACATCAGGCTTTCTATTGAGACCCTAAAGGGGCCATAGCCTAGTAATAAGAAACATGCGTTAAGAAAAAACACTGTGCCCTAGGGGAAAGACAAAACCAAAATAACAAACATAAAACAAAGACTTAACAGAAGTAAGTCAGTCTATTTCTACCCTATCTTCCTGACAAAAGAAATGCTAACCTTCTTTAAGCATATATAACATATCATCCAGAGCTTCTACAAATGTTCAATTACAACGTCCAGCATCTAATTTAAAAGAAAAAGACAGTCTTAAAAAAAAAAAAACAGCAGATAATAGAAACAAATCCGTAAACGACTCAGATATTAGAAATATCAAACAGGGACTTTAACATAACTATGATTAATCTTTTCAAGAAAATAAGGGGAAAGGTGGAGAAATAGATGAAAAGATAGAGATTTAGAAAAGACAATTAAAATTTGTAAAAAATAAATGCACATTCTAGGGATTAAAATTAAGAACTAACTGGGCTTCCCTGGTGGCACAGTGGTTAAGAATCCACCTGCCAATGAAGGAGACAAGGGTTCGAGCCCTGGTCTGGGAAGATCCCACATGCCGCGGAGCAACTAAGCCTGTGCGCCACAACTACTGAGCCTGCGCTCTAGAGCCCGTGAGCCACAACTACTGAGCCTGCATGCCACAACTACTGAAGCCCACGTGCCTAGAGCCCGTGATCCACAACAAGAGAAGCCACTGCAATGAGAAGCCCAGGCACCGCAACGAAGAGTAGCCCCCGCTCGCTGCAACTAGAGAAAGGCCACGCGCAGCAACGAAGACCAAACACAGCCAAAAATAAAAAATAAAATAAAATAAAAAGAACTAACTAAAATGGTTTAACGAACTGGATAAAACAGAAGACAGGGTGAGTGAACTCAAAGAGTGGTCAACAGAAAATATCTGAACAGCACAGAAAGAAAAATTTAGGGGAAAAAAGCAGAATAAAACTTCTATCTTCCATTTAGGATGTAGAAAGCTGGAAAAGTCTTGCTCCCATCTTCATAACAACAATTTTAAAAATTCAGATAATCTGAAAATTTACAATTTTCTTTAACCCATCAGTGACCTGAGGTTGCAGGGCAACCAATTATCCCCAAATCTAAGGAAAGACAAGTTGACTGAAAAAAAAAATACACAACCTAAAAGTTGAAAATTATGTTTTATTTGGTGGGCCTACTGAGGACTTAAGTCCAGGATACAGCCTCTCAGATAACTCTGAGGGACTGTTGCAAAGAGGTAAGGGAGGTGCCAGGATATAGAGGAGTTTTTGCAAAAAAACAAACATAAACAAAGAGGTAGTCAGAACATCAAAAGATTACTGCTAATTAAAGAAAACCTGGCATTGCAAGTTAATGAATTTAGCCTTTTTCTGTGAATAGGAAGAGGCAAGAGTCTGGGTTTATTGAAATTATTCCTTTGATATGAACCTTAACAATCTAGGGTAACCTGTTTTTTTCTACATCCTGAATTCCCTCCAGGTGCGCCATCAGGAGCAGCTGCAGTGGCTGATGGCTTGATGGCCTCAACATCCTTTATTTACTATAATAAAATGGCTGGTGACATTCTTTGTCCACAGCACCCTCTCTTGGACATAAATCTGACCAACATTTGGTAGGCATTTCATGACCAATTTTGCCCCACTACCCTAGGAAGGCTCACTGCTGGATCAGGTGAGGATTCTGTTGATAGGCCACTCAATGTGCTGGGGTTTTTTTGGATTAGACCCTGTTGATAATCTGAAATTCTCTGGCTCTCTTTTCTTACTAGTCTCTTATAATCCAGGAAGTATTTTCCCTTGTTGCTTCTTCCCATATCTAGAGTTGCTCCATTATAATTATTCTATGTAGAGATAAATATATGATCAACTGCCTCAAGATGTTTAGCCAGTATATTTCAGAAAAAAGTCATAACATTATAAACCATATTTATCAGTTCATTCAGCCCCAGGTAATTAATTCCTATTGATCTGGATGAAGTCATCATGTTTTTCATTAGAGTTTTGTAATTTCTTACCTAGTTCAGTGGTATTGTAAGCAGATAGGGGAGGGGGTCCCCGGAGAAAGAGAACCAGGTATGGCTTTCCTAACATAAGAGAAGCCATTGTGGGCCTAAGTCAATTTGTGGTCTAAGCCTGGCCACAGTGCTTGCCCTTAAACATGTCTCAGTAATTAATGATCTTAAGGGAAGTGACAGAATACAGGAACAAAGGAAAAACAGTCAAGAAACAATAGTTCAGGGATAAAATAGATCCTAGTTCCTTCTCAAGGGATGTACATAACAATCTGATACATATCTTTGAGCTCTGCAGGAACTAAGGACCCCACCCAGATAGAGGATGGAATGATGATGTTGACCTTTTCTGATTTCAATCAACTGAAGCTTGGACTCTGTTAAACTTTGCCCAATTCTATGCTGAATTCTCCTCTGCTCAAGCCCCTTCATGAATACGCATACACCACCCAAGCCCCTTCGTGAATATGCATGGACCCTTAGCTTAAAACTTCCCCAATTTTGCTGTTTGGGGAGACAGTGCTTTGGAAAAGATCCCTGATGTTCTCTCTACTTGCTGCAAGTAATAAATCCTTCCTTCTCCCAGTCTTTGGCTTGGTTGTATCTTTTGGCTCAAGAGGCAAACACAGTTTTTTGAGTAACAGTATGATCTGAAAGTTATCAGAGGGACTTCCCTGGTGGTGCAGTGGTTAAGAATCCGCCTGCCAATGCAGGGAACACGGGTTCGAAGATCTCACATGCCGTGGAGCAACTAAGCTGGTGCGCCACAGCTACTGAGCCTGCGTGCCACAACTACTGAGCCTGCGCACCACAACTACTGAAGCCCTCATGCTCTAGGGCCTGTGTGCCGCAACTACTGAGCCCACGTGCTGCAACAACTGAAGCCCACGCGTCTAGAGCCCCATGCTCCGCAACAAGCACCATGAGAAGCCTGCTCACTGCAATGAAGAGTAGTCCCCACTCACTGCAACTAGAGAAAGCCCGCGTGCAGCAATGAAGACCCAACACAGCAAAAAAAAAAAAATCTGCAGAAACTATTTTAGGTGGACACACCCAAAACATAATTATTCCTAGAGTGCACATTGAAAATTCTTACCTCATTTATCTTTATTTTATAACTTATGAAAATATCATCATACCAAAGTTAATTTTTTTCTTTTTTTTTTTTTGCTGATAAACTCTGCAATAGAAATAACATGAACTTACTGACCTTCAGTATACCTAGGTACAATAAAAGTAAGACATGTCTATATTGATTAAATCAACAAGCTTAAGCTAGCTTTAATACCAGATATTAATTTAATATTAATATTTCCTAGATTATGTGAACCTGAAAGTCATTCTGGCCTGCTTCCTTTATATTTAGAAACATTTAATTTGTAAGCACTTACTTTTAAGTCAGTTAGATAGAACTCTTTTATAAATTTAGTTTTGATAATATTTTCTGGAGGTAGAGACATCTCATATGTATAATGTACATACAGACATATAAACAGACAAAACTAGAGATCTCATATCTTCACTTTAACACTTAGTTATGAATCAGGTATTACAATATAAACTTACCAGTTTGTAAATAACAGTTGGAATAAGTTAAATTTGTTTACTCAGATGACTAAGGCTTTTACTATTTGTGGAAAAGACTTTTAAGATTTGTATTTGTCCTTGATAAACCATTAAGGAGGCTATGAATCATTTCTGATTTGTAGAGATTTGCAAGACAAAAACAGTTACTTTTCATTCTCCAAAAAACTGGTCTGCCACCTAAATGATATTAAAAGACTGACTTGCCCAGCTATATTTTCTTTAATTTGCCTTTTTGTATCAGTGAGATGATCTCCAACTAAACTGAAAATTAAGAGTTCTGGGAATTCCCTGTTTAGAATCGCAGTCTATTCAACTGACTGCCAAATGTTTCTGAAGAGTTGTTTTATCAAGCGGGCTTTCTCTAACTTAACTGCAAACACAATAAAGAGCTCCATCTTAGTCATTTTCAGGGTGAGACTTCCTTTAATTCCCAATTAAGTAAGTACTTGTAAGTATACGTTTTGTACGTACATAAACCTGGTTGGGATGTTAGTTGGAGGCTGACAATCTGTCGCTCCTTTTTCTTTTAGTTTGAAAGCTTTGTTCCCCATTCCAAAGTTGGTCTGTTGAGAAAAAATCACTAGTGAAGATCCTGCGGTGGGCCAACGTACTGTTTGTGAGCTTAACTCCTCTAGGTTTCACTCTAGAGTCCTTTCAGCCTGCCATTTCAGTAAACAAAGGATGTTGAGGCCATCAAGACATCAGCCTCTGCAGCCACCCCAGCGGTGCACCCTGAGGGGATTCAGGATGGGAAAGAACAGGATACTGGCTCTAGATAGTTGACGTGCATATCAAAGGAATAATTTCAGTAAGCCCAGACTCTTGCATCTTCCCGTACATAGAAAAGCGCTAAATTCAAAGTCTGGCTTTCTTTAATTAGCAGTAATCTTTTGATGTTCTGACTACCTGTTTTTTCTTTTTTTTTCTTTTTCAAAAACTCCTATACATCCTGGCTCTTCCCTTACCTCTTCAGAACAATCCCTCAAAGCTATCTGAGAAGCTATATTATCCTGGGCTTATATCCTCAGTAAGGCTACCGAATAAAACATAATTTTCAACTTTTGGGTTGTGCATTTTTTTTTTCAATCAACACATGTCAATAGTTATATAAATAGTTTAAACATACCAAAAAATACAGAGATTGTCAGATTGGATTTAAAAAAAAAAAAAGCAAGGCCCAACTATATGCTGTCTATAGGAACCCATTTTAAATATAAAAACACAGAATAAAAGTAAAAAGATGGGAAAAGACATATCATGTTAACACCAGAAAAAAAGGCTGGAGTGTCTATATTAATATTAGAAAGGTAGACTTCAGAACAAAGAATATTGCCAGAGATAAAGAGGAACATTACATTAATGGAAAGGAGTCAGTTCACCAAGACTATATCACAATCCTAAATGTGTATGTGAAACCACACAACTCAGATTGGGACTTGAACACACTGTCTTTTAATTGAGGTCACACAACTGGTCTCAGGACTTAACAAAGCTCAGGTTCTTTATGTCTCATCACAGAAAGAATTCAGTGAAAGACGAAGTGGTAGGTAAGAAGTGGATTTATTTAGAGAGATACACATTCCATAGACAGAATACAGTCCCTCTAAAAAGGCAAGAATGGCTTTGGGACAAACACACTCCAAAGACAGAGTGTGGGTCATCTCAGAAGGCAAGAGGCCCCAAAATATGGGGTGGTTAGTTTTTATGGGCTGGGTAATTTCATAGGCGAATGAGTGGGAGGATTATTCCAACTATTTTGGGGAAGGGGCAGATATTTCCAGGAATTGAGCCACCACCCACTTTTCAGCCTTTTATGGTCAGCCTTGGAACTGTCATGGTGCTGGTGGGTGTGTCATTTAGCATGTTAATATATTACAATGAGTGTATAATGAGGCTCAAGGTCCACTGGAAGTTGAATCTTCCACCATCTTGGACCTAGTTGGTTCTAACCAGTTTATGTCACATCTTCAACAGCTATGTCATTCTTTTAAAGGTTGTGCCCTGCCCCCTTCCCTCCTGTTTCATATGGACTAAATAATGTAGCTTCAAAGGATACAAGGCAAAAATGGATAAAACTGAAAGGAGAAATAGACAAGTACAAAACTGTGGCTGGAGAGTTTAATACTCTTCTCTAAATAATTGATAATATAAATAGAAAAAAATATGAGAAAACGGAAGATCTAAACAACATCATCAATTTACTTGACCTGAACTATTTAAACATTTCACCTTACAAGTGCAGAATATACATTGACTTTAGGAGTATACAGAATATTCACCAAGGCAGACCATATTCTAGGGGAAAAAAAAAAAACTTGGAATATTTAAAATAATTGAAATCATACAAAATATATTCTAAGGCAATTAAGGAGTTAAACTAGGAATGTTTAACAAAAAAATACCTTGAAAGTCCCCAAATATTTGGAAATTAGACAAGATAGTTGTAAATAAGCCATGACTCAAAGAAGAAGTCACAAGGGAAATTAGAAACATTTTAATTGATCAAAAATTTAAAATATCAAAATCCAGGACTTCCCTGGTGGGGCAGTGATTAAGACTCCATGCTCCTGATGCAGGGGGCCTTGCTTCGATCCCTAGTCAGGGAACGAGATCCCACATGCATGCCACAACTAAGAGTTCACATGACGAAACTAAGGAACCCTCATGCCACAACTAAGGAGCCCACTTGCCGCAACTAAGACCCAGCACAACCAAATAAATAAATTTTAAAATAAATAAATAAATAAAATTAAAATCTATGGGGGGGACTTCCCTGGCAGTCCAGTGACTAAGACTTCGCCTTCCAATGCAGGGGGTACAGGTTTGATCCCTTGTCAGGGAGTTATGATCCCACATGCCTCACAGCCAAAATACCAGAACATAAAACAGAAGCAATATTGTAACAAATTCAATAAACACTTTAAAAATAGTCCACATCAAAAAAAAAAATCTTAAATCAAAATCTATGGGATGCAACTGAAGCAGTACTTATATTAGAAAACAAACCCACAGCAAGGTCTAAAATCAATTATCTAAAACGTCACCTTAAGAAACTGGAAATAGAAGAGTAAATCAAACCCGACACAGGCTGAAGGAAATAATTAAGAGCAGAAAACAAGGAAAGTGAGACCAGGAGAAAAAAAATGTAAAGAAGATCAATGAAACGAAAAGCTTGATTCTTTGAAAAGATCAATTAAATTGATAAGCATCTAGCTAGAATGGTGAAGGAAAAAAAGAGAAGAAACAAGTTACAAATATCAGGAGTAAGAGGGGACACCACTATAGTTCCTACATACATTAAAAAGATAAGAGAATAATAAAAACAATTCTATGCTCACAATTTCAAAAATTTAAATGAAACAAATTCCATGAGACTCAAAACTGCCAAAGCTCACTTCAGAAGAAACAGATTATTAGCATAGTCTTATATCTATTAAAGAATGTACACTTAAAAACCTTCCAACACAGAAAACTTAGGCCCAGATGTCTTCAAATATTAAAATTCTACCAAATATCTAAGTGAGAAATAAAATATTGCCTGCCATATCTGTAAACAAAGGAATGCACAGTCATCAGCGATTGCAGCCACCTCCAATGATGAGCTGGTAAGCCCTGAGGGAACTCAGGGTGAGAACATACAGGATACTGGTCCCAGATAGCTGAGGTGCATATCAAAGGAAGGATTTCAGAGAGCCAGGACTCTTGCATATTCCCAGAGAAAAGCGTTAAATTCCTTAACTTGAGATATCTGGTTTTCTTTAATTAACAATAATCTATTGACTTCCGACTACCTGCCCTTTGCTGCAAAACTCCTACATATCCTAGCTCCCCCCTCACCCTCTCGGAGAAGTTTCTCAGGGTTAATTGAGATCCTGCCTCCTGGGCTTGAAGTCCTAAGAATGTCCGCCAAATAAAACATAACTCTCAACTTTTAGGTTGTGCATTTTTTTTCAGAGGACATAAGGAAGAAATAATACCAGTTTTCATAACTCTTCCAGACTGTAAAAGAGGAGGGAACACTGATGACTCATTTAGGAGGCCAGCAATACCCTGATACAAAAACCAGATGGTAACATTAAAAAAAAAACTACAGATCAACATTCCACATGAACATAACATGAAAAAAATCCTCAACAAAACACTAGTAAATCAAATCCAGCAATACATAAAAAGAATAATGTATAGTAACAAAGTGGAATTTATCCCAGGAATGAAAGGCTATTCAACATTTGAAAATCAATCTAATTTACCACATCAACGGACTAAAAATGAAAAGCCACATTATTACCCCTGTAGATGCAGAAAAAGGATTTAACAAAGTTCTATATTTGTTTATGATAAAAACTTACAGCAAACTAGGAATAGAGGCAACTTTTTCAATCTGATAAAGAAGGTAAACAAAAAACCCTACAACTAGCATCATTTTTGATCATGAAAAACTAAATAAACTTTTTCTCCCTAAGATCAGGAACAAGAATGCTCTCACCACTCCCATTTAACAACATACTGGAGGTCTAGAGAGTACAATAAGACAAGAAAAGACCTAAAAGACATATGGATTGGAAAGAAGAAAGAAAATTATCTCTATTCACAGACAATATGCTTTTCTACATAGAAAATCTCAAAATATCTACAAACAAAACAAAAACAACCAGAACTTATAAGCGAGTTTAATTAGGCTACAGGATACAAGATCAATAAATAAAATCTACTGTATTTCTATATTCCAGCAATGAACAATTGGAAACTGAATTTTAAAAAAAGTACCATTTATAAGAGCACCAAAAAACGTGAAATACTTAGGTTTATTTTATTTTACTTTATTTTTATTTATTTATATTTTTATTGGAGTAAAATTGCTTTACAATGTTGTGTTAGTTTCTGCTGTACAATGAAGTGAATCACCTATATGTATACCTATATCCCCTCCCTCTTGGACCTCCCTCCCACCCCTATCGCCATCCTGTATGCTGAAAACTATAAAACCCTGGTGAACGAAATCAAAGAAAACAAATAATTGGAGACATATTCTATGTTCATGAATTAAAAGACTCAATACTGTTAAAATGTCAATTCTTCTCAAAGATTTTAAATAAAAATTGACAAACTGATTTTAAAAGTTATATGGAGAGTCAAGGAACTAGCATAGTCAACACAATTTTGAAAAAGAACAACAAGATGGGAAGATTCATAGTACTTGTTTTCAAGGTTGTTATGGACTGACTGTGTCCCTCCAAAATTCATATGTTGAAACCATAAGCTCCAATATGATGGTATTTGGAAATGGGGCCTTGGTGAAGTAGTTAGGGTTAGATTAGGTCATGAGAGTGCTGTCTTCATGATGGGATTAGTGGTCTTATAAAACGAGGAAAAAAGAGAAGTATCTCTTTCTGTGTTAGCACAAAGGCCATGTGAGGATGCAGTAAGAACATGGCTGATTGCACGCCAGGTAGAAAACTCTCACCAGAACCTGATCATGCTAGCATCCTGATCTCAAACTTCTAGCCTCCAGAACTATGAGAATATAAATTTCTTGTTTAAGCCACCCAGTCTATGGCATTTTGTTATGGCAGCCTGAGCAGATTAAGGCAAAAGCTTATTATAAATAGACAGTAATTAAGACAGTGTGGTATCAGAGAAAGCACTGACACATAGTTCAATGGAATAAAGAGTCCAGAAATAGACCCACAAGTATATGGTGAATTGATTTTCCACAATGTTGTAAAGGCAACGCAATGTACAAAGGATAATGTTTTCAACAAATGGCACCAGGACAATTAGGTATCCATATGCAAAAAAGAAAAATTAATGTCAATTCATAACTTGTGCCCTATTTTAAAAGCAACTCAAAATGTATCATAGATTGAAATCCAAAATCAGAAACTATAAAGCTTCTAGGAAAAAAAATAAGAGCAAACCTTTGTGATCTTGAATTAGGCAAAAAATTTTTACATATAATGTCAAAAGCACAATTCATAAAAGAAAAATTAATAAGGTGGATTTCATCAAAATTAAGACCCTCTGTTCTTCAAAAGACACTATAAAGAGAATGAAAAGATACACCACAAATAGGTAGAAAACATTTGCAAATTACATATCTGATAATGAACTTATATCCAGCATATATTTAAAAGTCTCAAAACTGAATATTAAGAAAAAAACAACCAAACAACTTGATAAATGAGCAAAAGACTTAGATCTTTCACCAAAGAAAATATCAGATGGCAAAAAAGCATATGGAAAGATGCTACATCATTAGTCATCAGGAAAAGGCAAATTAAAACCACAATGAGATACCACTATACACCCATTAGAATGGCTAAAACTAAAAAAAAAAAAGAGAGAGAGAGAGAGAGGAAAAGGAAAAGAAAGAAAGTAAAGAAAAAAATGGGGCTTCCCTGGTGTCGCAGTAGTTAAGAATCTACCTGACAATAAAGGGGACACGGGTTCAAGCCCTGGTCCAGGATGATCCCACATGCCGCAGAGCAACTAAGCCCGTGCGCCACAACTACTGAGCCTGCGCTCTAGAACCCACAAGCCACAACTACTGAAGCCTGTGCACCTAGAGCCCGTGCTCTGCAACAAGAGAAGCCACCGCAATGAGAAGCCCACATACCGCAACAAAGAGTAGCCCTGGCTCACCACAACTAGAGAAAGCCTGTGCGCAGCTATGAAGATCCAACGCAGCCAAAATTAAAATAAATTAAAAAAATAAATTTTTTTAAAAAAGAAAAAAATGACGATACCAAGTACTGATGAGTTTGCAGAGCAACTGGAATTCTCATACACTGCTGGTGGGAATGATCTCTACAAGAGTATGCAAAAACAAAATACAAAAATCAACTATATTTCTATGTACCAAAAAAATGAATTTTAATGAAAGATACTTTACCATACAATTTTTAAAACAGTGTATCTTCAAATACTTTTCTGTCTCCACCAACTATCCTCTCTTTCTGGGACTCCAATTAGATATATATCAGGCCCTTGAAGATATTCCACAGATCTCTAATACAGTGTTCTCTCTCTCTCTCTCTCTCCTCTATGTTTCATTTCAGATAGTTTCTATTGCTATGTCTTCAAGTTCACTAATCTTTTCATCCTCAGTGTGTAAACTACTATTAATCCCATCCAGGGTACTTTTCATTTCAGATAGTGTATTTTTTTTATCTCTAGAGGCTTAATTTCAAACATATCTTTTTTATAATTTCTATTTTTTTAATATCTTCTATTTCTCTCCTCATTAAGCTCATTACTTTCTCCACCTTCTTGAACATATTTTAATACATGTGGGATGTATTAAAATACTTGTTTTAATGATTTGGTCCTCTAAATCTATCATGGGTCATTTCTGTGTTTTTTCTATTGATTGATTTTCCCCCTTGTTATGAGCCTTATTTTTATGCTTTATTACATAAAGTAAATTAAAATTTTTTTAAAGTAAGATGGTACTTTAAAGTCAGATGACAGTTAATATGAGTTTTACATAGTTGGGTGCTGTATTTTCTGTATTCCTTTAAATATTTTTGGACTTCATTCTAGGCTGTAGCTAAGTTATTACTTGGAAACAGCTTGAATCTAGCAAGTCTTGTTTTTTTCTGGGTTGTTATATAGGTCCAAAACAGCCTTTAAAGGGACTTCTCTGGCAGTTAAGACTCTGCATGTCCACTGCAGGGGGTGTGGGTTCGATCCCTGGTCAGGGAACTAAGATCCCACATGCCGCGTGGCCAAAACAAAAACAAAACAGCCTTTAAACTAGGACTAATTTGGCTCTTCTATGAGGCAGTCCTTTTCTGAGAACTTTACTCAGTGCCCTAAGAATTAGGAGGTCTTTCCACTTGGGTTAATAGTTTCCCAGTTCTACGTGAGCTCTGAGGATTTTTCTGCCTGCTCTTTTCCAGTTCATCCTTCTCAGGCCTCATTGGTTTCCTCACATGCATGTCCTTATCAGCTTTCTATTACTCTCTCCTCCTCAGTACTCTGCCCTGTGAATTCCAGGCACCTTGAACTGAACTCTGAACCCCACGAGATCACTGGGCCCTTTCGCACTTATCTGAGCTACGGCCTGGAAACTCTCTCCAGGCTACTTAAGCTGAGACAATCATAGGGTTCATTTTATCACCCTTCTTTCAAGGATCACCATCCTGTGCTGCCTGCTGTCCAACAGCTGAAAATCATTGTTCCATATATTTGGTCAGGACTTTTTAGTTGTTTAGAATGAGAGAGTAAGTCTGGTCCCTGTTACTCCACCTTGGCCAGAAGTGGAAACCTCTAAGTAATATCTGAGTGCCTACTAATTGTGCTGGATGCAGCCTTAGATGCTGAGCACACAGTAGTGACCCACACAGACAAGGGTCCTGTCCTCTGGGAAGAGGCATTTTAACAAAGGCCTGTGAAGACAAGTATTGGGTTCTATAGCAGGCATGGATACAATTGAAAGGTCTTCACTTCTACTTTCCAGGATTCCAGATCTAAAGCTGTAGCTGCAAACAATAGCAGATGACACTGGAGGGCTGAGCGGAGGGGTAGAGCTGGAGCAGACATCTATATAAAAAAATGTTGCCTGTCATTTTGTAAATAGAATGGTAGTTGGCCGAAACGAAATAGCATTAGTTTAAGAGCTAACATGGGTAACTATAGTGCCCCTTCAATAGAATCCTAAATTGAGTTAATTCATGTGAAGTACTTACTTAGCTCAATGCTCGATGGGGGCTGCTTTTCTACTCACTTCAACTCAATTTGGCAAATAATTATGGACAAAACCACAGCTCAGAGTAGTGTTTGGTGCCTTTTCTCCCACTCCTATGCAACTTCTGTTATTATTCCTACAGTCTTCTGTCCCCAGATGCAGAATTCTCTCCAGAAAAATCTACCTTATTCAAGACCAGCTACATAATTTGTGGGGCCCACTGTGCAATGAAAATGTGGCCCTCCTTGTTCAAAAATATTAAGAATATCCAGATGTTGACAGCAGGGTATTAAACCAAGCACAGGACCCTTCTCAGAGTGGGCCTTATGTGACTGCCTAGGTCACACACGCATGAAACCATTCCTGCTCCTGTCTCACCTGCAGACAAATTCCAGTCTCCTCTGTGACGCCCTCAACCATCTGTTAGACAGACAGAAAGGCTCTCCAGCAGCCCAGTAACACAGTTAGCACAAACAAGCAAACCAATCAAAACACTCATCACTCCCAGCTCAAATGCACAGTGCTTCTCCTAGTGTTGTGACACAGCAGGCATTTAATAAACACTGTTGGATAATAAATAATGAAGAAGATGGAAGAAATCATGCCCTAAGGAAAGGAGTTAGAAAAGCTTTGATCACCAGGATTTTTCCGGCACCCATGCAATCTTCCCACATGGGTTATCCCTTCTTGAGCTCTAAGGATAGGTCTGCCAGGGTTCATACTGTGCTAATGTCATTTAGCAACCTTTGGAGAAAATGCAGAAAAAAATGTTTAAAATGAAGAAATTGGGGCTTCCCTGGTGACGCAGTGGTTGAGAGTCTGCCTGCCGATGCAGAGGACATGGGTTCGTGTCCCGGTCTGGGAAGATCCCACATGCCGCGGAGCGGATAGGCCCGTGAGCCATGGCCGCTGAGCCTGCGCGTCCAGAGCCTGTGCTCCGCAACAGGAGAGGCCACAACGGTGAGAGGCCCGCGTACCGCAAAAAAAAAAAACAAAACAAGAAGAAGAAATTATATTTAGAGGAAAGGCAGAGAACCAACAAACTGAAAATTTCAACTTTCTAATCATTGGCTGAGCTAATGTTAAGAGGATATACTATTATCTTGTTACCACCTAATGAAGAAAACAGATTTGGGAATTATCCTGCTTCCCAGAGGGTGACTGAAGAAATCAAAGTTCCAAGGAGAAGAACTTCTAGGCCCTCCCATTCCTCCCTTGCTCAATTCCATCTGGCCTTGGTGCCAGCCAGGGTCATAAAATAGCTGCTGTCTGGAGGGGTGGAGCAGGTTATCTTGTAGAATCTTACAGATTTTCAGAGCAAAATGGACCTTTAAGATCTTCCTATTAACCACAACTGAACTGACTGTGGGTAATGCCAGCCGTCAAGCTGCAAGCAGCTGCCTGGTGCGCATGGTGTAAGGGCCCTGTGCTCTGCTGGTGGTGTGCTCAGGCCCTCAGTGAGCCCGACAGCCTATTGCACACCTTCCACTTCACGGAGATGACATCCAGTCCCTCTCTCTAACGGTGACCTTGAGAAGTCTCCCCTCATTCTCCTGTCTTCCCCAAAACCTTTCCACTTAGATGATCCACTGATGTCTCAGCACTAATTGTTCTAAACACAAAATTACAGTTACAAAATTACAGTTGTCTTCTCAGATGCCATCTCCTCCCAAATCCCCTCTGTTACCCACTAGGTAAAGCATTCCTTTTACTTACTTTTCTCCTTCTGTGCCCCCAGTGGTACTTTCCTCACTTGGCCCTGTGTAGAAGTAGTCATGTGTTAGAGCCAGGTATAGAGCTTGAGTTAGAGCTAGGGCCTTTGTTCCCTCTAACCAGAGAGAAGACCTTGTGAAGGAGAAAACAAGACATGGAGTAGGGTGCAAAAGAAAGCATTTAAAGATCCATTTCTTCAATGTCACAATTTTTGAAAGGGTTGACCCTGAACACCAGGCCATGTGAATTACTGGGGACAGTTAAAACGGCAGGTTTACAGACTTCCCTAGCACTCCAGTGGTTAAGACTCCATTCTTTCAATGCAGGGGGCATGGGGTTTGATCCCTGGTTGGGGAACTAAGATCCCACATGCCCTGCATTATGCCCAAAAAAAAAAAGGCAGGTTTAGGGACTTCCCTGGCAGTCCATTGGTTAAGACTCCACGCTCCCAGTGCAGGGGGTGGGGGTTCAACCCCTGGTTGGGTAACTAAGATCCCGCAGGCCGCACAGTGTGACCAAAGGAAAAACAACAACAACAAAAAGATCTTATTGGGACTTCCCTGGTGCCTGGTGGCTAAGTGGTTAAGACTCCGTGCTTCCATTGCAGGGGGCAGGGGTTCAATCCTCGGTCAGGGAACTAAGATCCCGCATGCTGCGTGGCATGGCCAAAAAAACAGTTGCTTTCAACAAGGACCTACTGTATAGCACAGGGAACTCTGCTCAATGTTATGTAGCAGCCTGGATGGGAGGGGAGGCTGGATGGGACTCCCTGGTTGGGAGTTTGGGGGAGAATGGATATATGTATATGTATGGCTGAGTCGCTTTGCTATGTACCTGAAACTATCACAACATTGTTAATTGGCTATACCCCAATATAAAATTAAAAGTTAAAAAAAAAAAAGGCAGGTTTAAAGGGGTGGTGATGACTAGTGTTTTCCAAGCACCTCCTTATTTTTTAATGTCTTGTACATCCAACTATGATTTATTTTTTGAAATGTTTGCCATTTTTCATGGAATTCTGCTGCTTTTTAAAATTTTGCCTATGAGAAATTTAAGGTCTTTTTCTCTCTAGCTTTGTCTCCCACACGGGTTCCTTTCCACGTAGTGAGACACTGAATGTGTGGAGGGTGTGGAAATAGAGGAGGGAGATGATAAATACCCTTCCGTTCTGCAGCACTAGTCTTGGCCAATTCAATGACCAAGTGCTGGATAACCTGCTTTTTCAGTAAAGAGTTTCTAGAAATACCTAATTGAAAGATCAACCAAATGTTATCTCACCACAGAAAGCAGAGTGAAAATATGGTTAAATCCTAAAGAATTATAACCTCTCCGCCCTGGTGTTAAGGAATCCTATTCCTAAAGATTCTTTCCCAACATCCTGTTTGTAATTTCTCTCTCTCTCTGACTCTACTCCCTTCCTCTTTCATCTCTCTCTCTCTCTCAAACCCCTTCCTCTCTGTTTCCCACCTCTCCTACTTAGACCTTGCAGTGCTTTGCCTGAGAAAGCTGTGATAGAGAGAACTCAAACAGCCTCGGGAATGCCTGCGGGGGGCCTCCTCAGTCCTTGCAGAGTGGAGCTGTTGACTGAGGCAGACAGTGCTAAGGGCGTGTTTGTCACGGAGCAGGTGGATGAGCAGTCAAGGCTTTATGATGGGAATGGATGATGCTTGTGGAGAACCCAGTGAGGCCCTGTGAGCACGCTCATGTGTTCTAGAGATTCAGCATTAACAACTACCTCCCACAATTAGTCTTACAGGACTGTGACTGGAATCTTTCTTCTCTATTTGCTGAACTTCTTGGGAGACTTTTAGCTTGGGTTTTGATTAGAAAAGTCTGACCTCTAGTATTCCTTATTGATTTATAGTTGGCTAATTATTTTCCATGGTGGACAAAGTCTAGGAAAGTTGATGTTGGTTTCTCACTCGTGACCCTCCCCCTAGATGCTCTAACTATATCCCATTGGTAAAAGTCTATCCTTGTTTGGAAAACAAGTAATAAGAAAGTAATCCTTGGCCAAATTATTTGTTATTAACCACTTCAGGGTTTGTCTCTTTGGGTTTTTGTGTGTTTTTTTTGGTTTTTATGTGTGGGGGTTTTTGTTTGTTTGTTTGTTTTGTTTTGTTTTACTTTTAAGGCAGGATTAGAAAGATTTGGAGTCAGAAGCTCCATGAGCAAAGTGACCTCATGCCTTTGGGGAAAGTATTTAACTTTCTTGAATCTTGATTCTGCAAAATGGAAGTGATGATAAGTATATCTGCCTACAAGATTTGGAACCTGCCTACTAAATGAACAAAAGTAAAAGGAAAAAAAAATTTGTATAAATGGTAAGATGCTCCCAAAATTTTAATAGCTGAAGTATAAAGATCCTAATATAGATCCTTTGCTTGTTTTTTAAAACTATTTTGTTCACTTATCATATTTCAGGCATTACTCCAAGCCTGAAATGCATTTCATGCATTTTCTCATTTAATCGTGACCACACACCTTTGAGGAAAGTACTGTTGCTATCCCAGTTTTCCAGATGAGGAAACTCAGGCTTAGAGAGATGAAACAATCTGTCAAAGTCCCAAAGTAAGCAAATGACAGAGCTGAGTTTGCGCCCAGAGTCCTTGCTCTTAAACATGACTCTCTACTGCTCATCCTGCCCTAGCCTCCCATGCCTTCCTCCTCTCTTCCTATTTTCTTTTTTTTTGGCCTTGCTGCATGGTGTGTGGGATCTTAATTCCCCAACCAGGGATTGAACCCGTGTCCCCTGCATTGGAAGCTCAGAGTCTTAGCCACTGGACCGCCAGGGAAGTCTCTCTCTTCCTATTTTCATGCCACCCATCCTGTAAGATCCAACATAGATGACTCCCCCTTTTCCTGAAAGCCTTTGGACTCTATTTCAGTCCCCAATGAATTCACTGTCCTCTTTTACTGCCTGAGCTACTCATATGTCAATCACGTGGCATCATTTATATTTTTCTCTAATATTGCTGTTTGTCATAATGTTTTTTAAATTGTAGTCCAGAGGGAAAAAAGTTTGTATAAAAGTAGCAGTAGAATTCCTCATTGAGAATTGTGGGGTTTTTTTGGGTTTTTTTTAGCAAATTATCTTGATTGGCTCTTTGGCTATGAAACTCCGTTAGAGCAAAGATCCCAGCACCTAGCACGTAAAAGTTGTGTAAAATTTATTTGTTGAAAAAAATAGAAGCTCCTAGGATATGTGCCTGGATTGTCTGGAGCAAAGGAAAGTGAGAATGTATGTTATTTGAGAAATGTAAAAGCACTTAGCATAGTGCCTGGTACAAAGTAAGCATTCAATAGGTGGTGTGTCTATTTTGTCCTACTTAAGTAATATAGCATGAATTATTGGATCAACCTAGGAGGAGCAGGTAGAAGAGGGCAGGAGAAGAAGGAAATGGAGCAATAGGGTGGTTGCTGGGTCTCCATGTAAAAAGTGGGCCAGTGAGGTCTTTTCAGAGGCAATTAGGGAAAGGGACATTTAACATTTGCTGTACTGAGCTACAACTTCACCTTCCTTCCCTCAAGTCTTCAGTAAAATCTGCTACACATACAGCTCGGTGCCAGTGATGCTTGGAGAATTCAGGAAGCCAGATGGTGTTCAGGGCTGCTGGGGTGGAGGTGGGGGCAGGGATATGATATTGAAAAAAAAAAAAAAAAAGGCAGCCCATCCAGCAAAGTTAGAAAATTCAGCAGAAGTGTGCAAACAGAGCCAGAGACAACAAGGAGAGAGGCCCCAAGAATTCTCAGAAATATTGGGAATGATGGTGATTATTCTCACTCTACAGGAGATGGGGGTTCAAGACAATTTTATTTAAATATTAAAGGATGGGGGTTCCCAGTAGGCCAGAGGGCTTTGGGGACATCCAAGTGGCTAACACTTCAATCACATGTATACTGTTATCACTTGGTTTAAGTTATATCCCCTTAGCTGTATTGTAACCTCGTTGGAATCTCTCTGAGCATAAATCTTGAAGCATTTCAAGGTGACAAGGTGTTGCACTGAATCTGTATGGCTTTTTTTCCTTGCATGGATTACATTCCTGTACATTGACACACTGGATCCTGGCAATAACTCTTTGAAATAGTACAGCAAGTATCAGTGTCTATCCCCTATCTTCATAATAGGAGAATGCAGCCTTAGTGGTGACTGCCTGGGAGGTCTTGCTGAAGCTAGGCACCCAGGCACCACGGGCCCAGTCCAGACACTGATGAGGTTTTGTCAAGCTCCACGTCAGAGCACTGAATGAGCTCAGTGGAACTTGACAGAGGCCTTTAGGGGGGAGAGAGAAAAGGCTCATACAAAGCATGTCCTAATGTGATTACCAAAAACTCAGTTATTATTAATAAAAAGTTAACCTTTATGGAGAGCTTACTTGGTTCCAAGCTCTGAGCCAAGGACCTTTCATGCATTGTCTCACTGAATCCTCCCAACCCCCTCCAAGATAATTACTGCCTTTTTTTTAAAAAATAAATTTACTTATTTATTTTTGGCTGCGTTGAGTCTTCATTGCTGCACATGGGCTTTCTCCAGTTGCCGTGAGCTGGGGGTGCTACTCTTCATTGCAGTGCATGGGCTTGTCATTGCAGTGGCTTCTCTTGTTATGGAGCACGGGCTCTAGGCACGCGGGCTTCAGTAGTTGTGGCATGCAGGCTCAGTAGTTGTGGCACAGAGGCTTAGTTGCTCCATGGCATGGGGGATCTTCCCGGACCAGGGCTTGAACCTGTGTCCCCTGCATTGGCAGGCGGATTCTTAACCACTGTGCCACCAGGGAAGTCCGATAGTTACTGCTTTTTAAAACCCCTATTTTATAAAAACCAGGACTTAGAGAGGTTAAGCAACTTGCCCAACTTCTGTTAAGTGGAAATCTTAGTTTTGAATCCAGACAGTTGGGTATTTCTCAAGGAGAATCACAAACTCCCAATCGGTAGGTTTCAAAATTTCCTTGTCTCCCCTAATCAGAGGGTGCTGATAGGGGCATTGTAGCTGGAGCACTGATTCAGCCCCTCAGTTCACATCTCCTCAGGAAGCTTCTCTAGTTACTAATAAAGCCTTCCACAAGCAGTGAAGCAATGAAGATAAGCATAATGGCATTCTCCTGAAGGGAATTAAGGCAATTCTGACAGTAGGGAAGGGCAGGCGGGCTGAGCTAGCTTTAAAGTCTGCAAACTCTGCCTGTGATTTAGTCTGTACGTCAAGTTCTCAAGAACTTTTCCAGTCCTGTTGACTCCATGGCCTAAAAGAGTAGGACCTGCCTGTGAGAAAGATGGAACAGAGTGGTTTCTACCATCTCCTCGCTTCCCTCCTCTCCTCGCTTCCCTCCTCTCCTCTCCACCTCCGCAAGCCTTTCCCAGGAAACCATTGTGCATATCACCTGAGAGAAGGAGAGGGAAATGGGGTCCAACCTGGGTCAGACGGGGGCGTAGAGAGGAGGGGCCATGTCTGAGACATGTACTAAGGACAGCACAGATAAACAGGAAGCCAGAAAAGAGAGTCTTTGGAGGTAAAGGCCCCTCTCTCTTTTTCCTTTTCTCCATCCTCTGTCTTCCTCCTCTCCAGCCTGATCAAAATCTGTCCTCAGGAAAAGACCTGAGGTTGGCTGCTTCCCTGGGAACCAAAGTCAGGAAGTAACCATATAGTTTCTGTGCTCTGTAAAGGGCTTTGAAGAATGGTGAGCAAATGAGGGAGGTAGACTTTGTCTGATTCAGGATTACTTCCTCAGTGCCTAGATCATTGCCTGCCTCTTTAGTTGTTGACTAAATGAATATTGGAGGCCAGGAAGTCCTTCTCAAGACCCTAAAATTGAACACCTGTTGGCCCCAGGCTATGGACCTGTGGGCCACAGTTGTTAGAGCTTCTGAGCAAATGAACTTCTGATGCTGAGAGATAGGCAGCAGAATGTGTGAAGTGAACACTAAATACTGTATCACTACATGTACCCAGGGTGCCCTTTAGCTCCTAGCAGAGATTTATAAGCCTCACCCCTGCCTCTAATCCCTGCTTCCAAAATAGTAGAATGCTGGCTCTACCATTGGAGGACATGCCCCCAACTCTCTGGGCACAGAGCAAGGGGTCTGGATTAAGCCTTCCCTGCTGCTAATGTGCTGAATTGTGTCCCTCCCCCACACCCCCCACCAAATTCATATGTTGAACCCCTAAACCTTAATGTGACTATATTTATAGTAAGGAAGTAATTAAGGTTTAATAAGGTCATAAGGGCAGGGCCCTAATCCAATAGGATTAGCGTTCTTATAAGAAGGGACACCAGAGTGGTCACTCTCTCTCCACCATGTGAGGACAAAGCAAAAAGGTGGCCATCTGCAAGTCAGGCATGGAGTTCTCACCAGAAAATAAATTGGCCAGCACAAATTAATTTCTGTTGTTTAGCCACCCAGTCTATGGTATTTTGTTATGACAACCTGAGCAGAACAAGACACCTGCTTCCTCTATAATGCTTCAAGATTTATGCTCAGAGAGGTTCCAATGAGCAGACATACCTTCTAGGCCCACTCTTACCCAAGCCAAATTTCTTCCTGTTATATATCTTTTATTTCACACAAATGGACACAACACTGCTTTTTCTCACACTCCATTTCTCCTTTGCCGTGTCTTAAATATTAAGTCACAAATGAGGCAGATTCTGCATGACAAGAATGCTTTGAAGATCCAGGTATACTATGAAGCCCTGGTGGTACAGAGAGTCTTCTCTCTTAGTCTGTCTTTGTCTCAGGGTCTCAGCATCAAGGAGGTGGGCTGGGCTTAAGATGTCTCCATTAACTCTGGAGCTATACTTCCTGGTTTCAAACCCAGGCTCTGCTACTTACTGGCGATGAGGCAAAAGCATGTTTGAAATAAGGATGTTAACAGTATCTATCTGAAAGGGGTTTTGTGAGGATTAAATCTAAAAAAAAAAAAAAAAAAAAAAAGATGTCTCCATTAAAATGATCATGTTACTTTGGGGTAGGAGGATAATATTGTTAACACCCTTCAACAACTTAGTAGGTCACCTGGCTCCTTCTGAAGGGAACTGGATAAAGAGATATATTTAATTGGAGGAAAGAAGGTTCAAGAGCCCTGGGAGGGAGAGCTTAGGAACCAGAGCTGGTGTCTACAAGAGTATGAAGCTAAAATCAGCAAACCAGGTTGTTGACTTGATAGTTTTTCCCCTATTTCCCAGAAGATAGAAAACTACAATAAAGTACTTGTTGCTGGCAAAGCATAATCCTCAGCAAAGGTTAATAAACTATTATAAAGCATTTAAGATAAGACCTTAAATGATTAACTGATTATCTTAGAAATTAAAGAACAGGGCCCCAGGGTATGGGACCTGATTAGAAAGTTATACATATATATGTGAGGGGGGGCCAGGGTAGGAAGACGGTAGCAGGAGGGCACTCTATTAGAATAGGCTGAAGGGGGAGGGGAGGAGTATGTAAGTTGGCCAGAGACAGGAGGTGGGAGAACTCTGTTGACTGACAACTGTACCTGTATCACAGCCATGTCTTGGGGTAGCCATAGTGCTGGACATTAATCACAAAGACTACTGCCCTTTCCACACTGATACACAACCAACTGCTTAGGAGGGGACCTAGAAAGAGACCACTGGAAACATAAGGGTTTTTCTACGAAATTGTTAGGAAGTGTTATCAGACTTATTTTCTGCATATTTTCCAATCCCAACCTTCTGTGTCATTAAAATGTTGGGCCTTTGCAACCTTGGAAATGTCTTAGGGTCAGTCACCAGCTGTTCTGTAGAATTTCAAGATACTCTGTTGTCAGGAGGAACCAAGATGGCGGAGTAGAAGGACGTGCTCTCACTCCCTCATGTGAGAGCACCAGAATCACAACTAGCTGCTGGACAGTCATCGACAGGAAGACACTGGAACTCACCAAAAAAGATACCCCACATCCAAAGACAAAGGTGAAGCCACAATGAGATGGTAGGAGGGGCACAATCACAGCAAAATCAAATCCCATAACTGCTGGGTGGGTGACTCACAGACTGGAGGACACTTATATCACAGAAGTCCACCCACTGGAGTGAAGGTTCTGAGCCCCACATCAGGCTTCCCAACCTGGGGGTCCAGCAACTGGAGAAGGAATTCCTAGAGAATCAGACTTCGAAGGTTAGTGGGATTTGATTGCAGGACTTCGACAGGACTGGGGGAAACAGAGACTCCACTCTTGGAGGGCACACACAAAGTAGTGTGCGCATCAGGACCCAGGGGAAGGAGCAGTGACCCCGGGGGAGACTGAACCAGACCTACCTGCTAGTATTGGAGGGTCTCCTGCAGAGGCAGGGTATGGCTGTGGCTCACTGCGGGGACAAGGACACTGGCAGCAGAAGTTCTGGGAAGTACTCCTTGGCATGAGCCCTCCCAGAGTCTGTCATTAGCCCCACCAAAGAGCCCAGGTAGGCTCCAGTGTTGGGTTGCCTCAGGCCAAAAAACCAACAGGGAAGGAGCCCAGCCCCACCCATCCACAGTCAAGTGGATTAAAGTTTTACTGAGCTCTGCCCACCAGAGCAACAGTCAACTCTACCCACCACCAGTCCCTCCCATCAGGAAACTTACACAAGCCTTGTAGATAGCCTCATCCACCAGAGGGTAGACAGCAGAAGCAAGAACTACAATCCTGCAGCCTGTGGAACAAAAACCACATTCACAGAAAGATAGACAAGATGAAAAGGCAGAGGGCTATGTACCAGATGAAGGAACAAGATAAAACCCAAGAAAAACAACTAAATGAAGTGGAGATAGGCAACCTTCCAGAAAAAGAATTCAGAATAATGATGGTGAAGATGATCCAGGACCTTGGAAAAAGAATGGAGGCAAAGATCAAGAAGATGCAAGAAATGTTTAACAAAAACTTAGAAGAATTAAAGAACAAACAAACAGAGATGAACAATACAATAACTGAAATGAAAACTAAACTAGAAGGAATCAATAGCAGAATAACTGAGGCAGAAGAATGGATAAGTGACCTGGAAGACAGAATGGTGGAATTCACTGCTGTGGAACAGAATAAAGAAAAAAGAATGAAAAGAAATGAAGACAGCCTAAGAGACCTCTGGGACAGCATTAAACACAAAAACATTCACATTATAGGGGTCCCAGAGGAGAAGAGAGAAAGGACCAGAGAAAATATTTGAAGAGATAGATTATAGTCGAAAACTTCCCTAACATGGGAAAGGAAATAGGCACCCAAGTCCAGGAAGCGCAGAGAGTCCCATACAGGATAAACCCAAGGAGAAACACGCCGAGACACATAGTAATCAAATTGGCAAAAATTAAAGACACAGAAAAATATTGAAAGCAGCAAGGGAAAAACGACCAATACAAGGGAACTCCCATAAGGTTAACAGCTGATTTCTCAACAGAAACTCTACAAGCCAGAAAGGAGTGGCATGATATACTTAAAGTGATGAAAGGGAAGAACCTACAACCAAGATTAATCTACCCAGCAAGGATCTCATTCAGATTCAATGGAGAAATCAAAAGCTTTACAGAGAAGCAAAAGCTAAGAGAATTCAGCACCACCAAACCAGCTCTACAACAAATGCTAAAGGAACTTCTCTAAATGGGAAACACAAGGGAAGAAAAGGACCTACAAAAACAAACCCAAAACAATTAAGAAAATAGTTATAGGAACATACATATCGATAATTACCTTAAACGTGAAAGGATTAAATGCTCCAGCCAAAAGACACAGGCTTGCTGAATGGATACAAAAACAAGACCCATATATATGTTGTCTACAAGAGACCCACTTCAGACCTAGGGACACATACAAACTGAAAGTGAGTGGATGGAAAAAGATATTCCATGCAAATGGAAATCAAAAGAAAGCTGGAGTAGCAATACTCATATCAGATAAAATAGACTTCAAAATAAAGAAAGTTACAAGAGACAAGGAAGGACACTGAATAATGATCAAGGGATCAATCCAAGAAGAAGATATAACAATTATAAACATATATGCACCCAACAGAGGTGCCTCAATACATAAGGCAACTGCTAACAGCTCTAAAAGAGGAAATTGACAGCAACACAATAATAGTGGGGGACTTTAACACCTCACTTACACCAATGGACAGACCATCCAAAATGAAAATAAATAAGGAAACAGAAGCTTTAAATGACACAATAGACCAGATAGATTTAATTGATATTTATAGGACACTCAATCCAAAAACAGCAGATTACACTTTCTTCTCAAGCTCACATGGAACATTCTCCAGGATAGATCACATCTTGGGTAACAAATCAAGCCTCAGTAAATTTAAGAAAACTGAAATCATATCAAGTATCTTTTCTGACCACAACGCTATGAGATTAGAAATGAATTACAGGGAAAAAAACGTAAAAAACACGAACACATGGAGGCTAAACAATACGTTACTAAATAACCAAGAGATCACTGAAGAAATCAAAGAGGAAATCAAAAAATACCTAGAGACAAATGACAATGAAAACATGACGATCCAAAACCTATGGGATGCAGCAAAAGCAGTTCTAAGAGGGAAGGGTATAGGTATACAAGCCTACCTCAAGAAACAAGAAAAATCTCAAATAAACAATCTAACCTTACACCTAAAGGAACCAGAGAAAGAAGAACAAAGGAAACCCAAAGTTAGCAGAAGGAAAGAAATCATAAATATCAGAGCAAAAATAAATGAAATAGAAACAAAGAAAACAATAGCAAAGATCAATAAAACTAAAAGCTGGTTCTTTGAGAAGATAAACAAAATTGATAAACCATTAGCCAGACTCATCAAGAAAAAGAGGGAGAGGACTCAAATCAATAAAATTAGAAATGAAAAAGGAGAAGTTACAACAGACACCACAGAAATACAAAGCATCCTAAGAGACTACTACAAGCAACTCTATGCCAACAAAATGGACAACCTGGAAGAAATGGACAAATTCTTAGAAAGGTATAATCTTCCAAGACTGAACCAGGAAGAAATACAAAATACGAGCAGACCAATCACAAGTAATGAAATGGAAACTGTGATTAAAACTCTTCCTACAGGGCTTCCCTGGTGGCGCAGTGGTTGAGAGTCCGCCTGCCGATGCAGGGGACACAGGTTCATGCCCCGGTCCGGGAAGATCCCACATGCCGCGGAGTGGCTGGGCCCGTGAGCCATGGCCGCTGAACCTGCGCGTCCAGAGCCTGTGCTCTGCAACGGGAGAAGCCACAGCAGTGAGAGGCCCGCGAACCGCAAAAAAAAAAAAAAAAAAATTCTTCCTACAAACAAAAGTCCAGGACCAGATGGCTTCACAGGTGAATTCCATCAAACATTTAGAGAAGAGCTAACACCCATCCTTCTCAAACTCTTCCAAAAAATTGTGGAGGAAGGAACACTCCCAAACTCATTCTATGAGGCCACCATCACCCTGATACCAAAAGCAGACAAAGATACTACAAAAAAAGAAAATTACAGACCAATATCACTGATGAATATAGATGCAAAAATCCTCAATAAAATACTAGCAAACAGAATCCAACAACACATTAAAAGGATCATACACCATCAAGTGGGATTTATCCCAGGGATGCAAGGATTCTTCAATATACGCAAATCAATCAATGTGATACACCATATTAACAAATTGAAGAAGAAAAACCATATGATCATCTCAATAGATGCAGAAAAAGCTTTTGACAAAATTCAACACCCTTTTATGATAAAAACTCTCCAGAAAGTGGGCATAGAGGGAAACTACCTCAACATAATAAAGGCCATATAAGACAACCCCACAGCAAACACCATTCTCAATGGTGAAAAACTGAAAGCATTTCCTCTAAGATCAGGAACAAGACAAGGATGTCCACTCTCACCACTATTATTCAACATAGTTTTGGAAGTCCTAGCCACGGCAATCAGAGAAGAAAAAGATATAAAAGGAATACAAATTGGAAAAGAAGAAGTAAAGCTGTCACTGTTTGCAGATGACATGATACTATACATAGAGAATCCAAAACATGCCACCAGAAAACTACTAGAGCTAATCAATGAATTTGGTAAAGTGGCAGGATACAAAATTAATGCACAGAAATCTCTTGCATTCCTATACACTAATGATGAAAACTCTGAAAGAGAAATTAAGGAAACACTCCCATTTACCATTGCAACAAAAAGAATAAAATACCTAGGAATAGGGCTTCCCTGGTGGTGCAGTGGTTGAGAGTCCGCCTGCCGATGCAGGGGACAGGGGTTCGTGCCCCGTTCTGGGAAGATCCTACATGCCGCGGAGCGGCTGGGCCCGTGAGCCATGACCGCTGAGCCTGCACGTCCGGAGCCTGTGCTCCACAATGGGAGAGGCCACAACAGTGAGAGGCCCGTGTACCACAGAAAAACAAAAAAAAACAAACAAAAAACCTAGGAATAAACCTACCTAGGGAGACAAAAGACCTGTATGCAGAAAACTATAAGACACTGATGAAAGAAATTAAAGATGATACCAACAGATGGAGAGATATACCATGTTCTTGGATTGGAAGAATCAATATCGTGAAAGTAACTATACTACCCAAAGCAATCTACAGATTCAATGCAATCCCTATAAAATTATAAATGGCATTTTTTACGGAACTAGAACCAAAAAATCTTAAAATTTGTATGGAGACACAAAGGACCCGGAATAGCCAAAGCAGTCTTGAGGGAACAAAACGGAGCTGGAGGAATCAGACTCCCTGACTTCAGACTATACTACAAAGCTACAGTAATCAAGACAATATGATACTGGCACAAAAACAGAAACATAGATCAATGTAACAAGATAGAAAGCCCATGGGCTTCCCTGGTGGCACAGTGGTTGAGAGTCTGCCTGCCGATGCAGGGGACATGGGTTCGTGCCCCGGTCTGGGAAGATCCCACATGCCGCGGAGCGGCTGGGACCGTGAGCCATGGCCGTTGAGCCTGCGCGTCTGGAGCCTGTGCTCCGCAACGGGAGAGGCCACAACAGTGAGAGGCCCACATACCGCAAAAAAAAAAAGATAGAGAGCCCAGAGATAAACCCACACCTATGGTCAACTAATCTATGACAAAGGGGGCAAGGATATACAATAGAGAAACGACAGTCTCTTCAATAAGTGGTACTGGGAAAACCGGACAGCTACATGTAAAAGAATGAAATTAGAACACTCCCTAACACCATATACAAAAATAAACTCAAAATGGATTTGAGACCTAAATGTAAGACCAGACACTAGAAAACTCTTAGAGGAAAACATAGGAAGAACACTCTTTGACATATATTACAGCAAGATCTTTTTTGATCCACCTCCTAGAGTAATGGAAATAAAAACAAAAATAAACAAATGGGACCTAACGAAACTTCAAAGCTTTTGCACAGCAAAGGAAACCATAAACAAGATGAAAAGACAACCCTCAGAATGGGAGAAAATATTTGCAAATGAATCAATGGACAAAGGATTAATCTCCAAAATATATAAACAGCTCATGCAGCTCCATATTAAAGAAACAAATAACCCAATCCAAAAATGGGCAGAAGACCTATATAGGCATTTCTCCAAAGAAGACATACAGATGGCCAAGAAGCACATGAAAAGCTGCTCAACATCACTAATTATTAGAGAAATGCAAATCAAAACTACAATGAGGTAGCACCTTACACCTGTTAGAATGGGCATCATCAGAAAATCTACAAACAACAAATGCCGGAGAGGGTGTGGGGAAAAGGGAGCCCTCTTGCACTGTTGGTGGGAATGTAAATTGATACAGCCTCTAATGAGAACAGTATGGAGGTCGCTTAAAAAACTAAAAACAGAATTACCATATGATCCAGCAATCCCACTACTGGGCATATACCCAAGAAAACTATAATTCAAAGAGACACATGCACCCCAATGTTCACTGCAGCACTATTTACAATAGCCAGGTCATGGAAGCAACCTAGATGCCCATCGACAGATGAATGGATAAAGAAAATGTGGTACATATATACAATGGAATATTACTCAGCCATTAAAAAGGAACGAAATTGGGTCATTTGTTGAGACATGCATGGATCTACAGACTGTCATACAGAGTGAAGTCAGTCAGAAAGAGAAAAACAAATATCGTATATTAACGCATATATGTAGAACCTAGAAAAATGGTACAGATAAACCGGTTTGCAGGGCACAGATGTAGAGAACAAACGTATGGACACCAAGCGGGGAAAGCGGCGGGGTGGTGGTGGTGGTGGTGTGATGAATTGGGCGATTGGGATTGACATGTATACACTGATGTGTATAACAACTAATACTAAACTTTGTGTTATTTGTATGGAAATATGTTAATATAAATGTTTCAGACATTGCATGAAATTCCTAAAAATCTTATATGTTCTGGTATAATGTTATAAGTCATAATTCTAGTTATTACTTTAAAATGTATATCAGAAATAACTAAATTTCCTTGTCAATTGCATTATTATGAACTTTCATCGAATCTTTAACCGTGGTCATTTTTAAGTCATTTGTCATTTACAGACAGTTCTGGGTGTACTCTGATGCTTTTGCAAAAATGTTCCTATAAAAGGGTTTCATCTTCAAGGAATTCATGGAAGAGACTCTGACAAGTACAGGTTTCTGGTAACTGACTCTACTGCTGAACTGAATGAATAAGCATTTTCAGAACTGTAATGGAAAACTGATGAACTCATAAAAGTGCTAACAAAAGATCAAGAGGAAAAATAAATTAATTACATGGGACTGAGTGAACTGATGAGGATGATTATAATTTTTGTGACTTTCTGTTTGAATTAAAAAAAAAATGTGATGTTAAAAAAAAAAAAAAAAAGATACTCTGTTGTCTAGTGGCTGAGCCTTCATAGCCTTGCTGGTTTCCAGGAAAGCAGGCCCCTAAATCGCTCAGCACAGACCCAACAATTGTTTCTTTAGGGCCCATTAAAAATTGCTGGGGTTTGCCCTGCCAAAATAGCCATTCATATATGTCTGAATAACTTATGAACATGGTTTATATATAAATAAAGCATTCCAACAATTTTCTTTTCAAGAGTCATGAAATCTGTACTAAGGCCTTCTGAGACCCAAGCAAATTAATGATAGTATTGTTAAGGAAACTGCCCACCCTGGCCAGGCACAACAATAAAAGATTTGCTTAAGTCTCCCACCTCAGGATGCTTGAAAAGAACACACAACCAGTGAAGGGTCCAAAATCAACCCAGGGAAAACCCATGAGGGGCCAAGAAGGGGAGGAGACACGAGTCCATAATATGTCTCGCCAACCTCCCAGAAACCCTCACGATGAAAACCATTGTGACTGAGAGATGCGCGCACCACCAAGAAGGGCCCTGAGCCGGACCAAATGAAGGCACAAGCAAGATGATTGGCCAGAAACGACGTGGAAAGCTAACCCCGCCACCATAAAACCTGAGACTGCAAGTCACAGGGCAGAGCAGTTCTCCTGGGTTCCCTTACCCTGCTGCTCTCCACTTGAGCGCCCCTTTTCAATAAAATCTCTTGCTTTGTCAGTACGTGTGTCTCCTCGGACAATTCATTTCTGAGTGTTGGACAAGAGCCCACTCTTGGGCCCCTGAAGGTGTCCCATCCAGTGACAGGATGACACTAGCAATATATACAAGGACAGAGATTTGTAAAATTCAGTGGTAAGAAGAAAAACAATTTTATTCTGGACCATTTAGTTAAATCATTGAGGTGAAGAAAGAATATAAAGAACCTTCATCTTTAACAAAGGACCAGCCTTTGTTAAAGAATCAGAAACCCCTACTCCTTTTGGGGCATGTGGTTGTGAGCTGTTGAAGCAACCTGTTAAAGGTAGAGCCAGCTTCAGTTTCCTGAGATTAAGCCAGGCTGAAACTAGGTTTACAGACAGCACAAAAGTTAGGTGCAGGGCCTCTTGTCTCTGTTGTGGAGCTATGCCTTGGGGAATTATGCCTTGGGTCAGTTATTAGCTGTCTCCTATAACTACTTTGTTTAGGGTAATATTATTTATAGAACCTTGATTAGATAAAGATTAAGAGAATTATAAAATATTTAGGTATTCATCCAGCCCAACGCCTTCATTTTACAGATGGGGAAACTGAGGAAGCTAGTCTCTTCAAGGCTATTTGGACTTATACTAACACTCTCCTCAAAGTTTTTCCAGTGTCTGCCGAGTTCTAAAGCCACTTTCACATTCTGGGTTTTTGTTATGGCAGCGCCCCACCTCTGGTAACAAAATCTGTATTAATTATCTATCACAGTGTAACAATTACCCAAAAATTTAGCAGCTTAAAATGACAAACATTGGTTATCTCACAGTTACTTAACTCAGGAATTTGGAAATGACTTAGATGAGTGGTTTTGGTTCAGGGTTTCTCATGAAATTGCAGTCAAGATGTCAGCCAGGGCTGCAGTCATCTGAAGGTCTGGCGGAGGCTGGAGGATTTGCTTTCAAGGTGGCTCACTCACATGGCTATTGGCCAAAAATCTCATTTCTTTGATGACTGTTGTGGCAGAAGGCCTCAGTTCCTCACCTCGTGGGTCTCTCCATGGGATTGCTTGAGTGTCCTCTTGACATGGCGGCTGGCTTCCTTCAGAGCTAGTGATCTGAGAGAGAGCAAAAAGGAAGCGACATGCACTTTATGACCTCATCTAGGAAATGAAACACCAACACTTCTACTTCATTCTATTTGTTTGAAGGAGTCACTAAGTCCAGCCCTCAGTCCAGGGAGGGAAATAAAGCTCTACCTCTGGATGAGAGGAGTATCAAAGAATTTGTGAACATATATTAAAACCACAACAAGTTCTCTCAGAGCATTTGATCTAAAGAGAATTAAGTGGAAAAGGAGTTCTTAGTAGCTTTGATGATATGGTAAGAAAGGAATTCATCTAGACTCAGTCTGAGGCTACTGAACCAAAGAGCAGTCATGACACAGAAGTATTTTGACTCTGAAATTTATGAGGAAGTTGGGAAAAGTAAGGGTCAGGTCAGTTTGTTGCAACCTGTGCATGTGTTTCTCCCTCTTAACTTAAAGTTACATTTGAATTTGCATATCCACATCTCAATACTAACAATATAGTATATATACATAAGGGTAACACGGATACATCTATTTTCATACTATTTGACTACTGTAATTCTAGAAAATATTCCACCCTTGATATTAGAGCTTCTCTCAAGCTTCACATTCATTCCCTTCATCCAACATGTCCATCCCCTCTACCTCTGAGCTCAAGAGGAAACACCTATGGGTGTGATGTGAGGGAAGAGCCTCTCCCCCTAGATTAGTCCCCAAGCCCCAACGTCAACCACCAGACCAGGGGGCTGAGATCCTCTTCTATCTCTCCTTTGAATTAAGACTTTTGTCAATAATTACCCATTTACACCTCACCTTTCTAAAAGGAAGATGCGATTATGTCCCTCTTCTGCTTAGAACTGGAGATTTAAATGGTCCCACAATGCTTATAAGAGAGCCTCTGTGCATAGAACTATATCCAATCTCCTGGGATAAACCATAATGGAAAAGAATATTTTTAAAAAGTATGTCTCTATGTGTGTAACTGAGTCACTCTGCTGGACAGCAGAGACTGCCACAACATTGTAAATCAACTATGCTTCAATTAAAAAAAAAAAAGCCTCTGTGAATTCCTGACACTCTATCATAGCTGCACTATTTTGGAGAACAAGCATATCACTTTCAAGGGATCCCCAAAGCAATGTTACCACAAAATGTCAAGATCCACCAGCCTCCAGAACAAAGGCCTGTCTCAATAGGGGCAAGAGATTCATCAATTTGGCTCCACCCTTGCTCTCTATTAAGAAAAAAAAATGTTTCCTGCCGTTCCAGTTCTACAAGGATCAGGCCATCAGCTACTGCAGTTGCCCACTGCCAGTGTGCCCTTAGGAGAATTCAGGATGAAGAAAAACAGGAAACATTCTATGCTTTGGGTACACTGGCCTTTAGATAGTTAAGATGCATATCTAAGAAAAATTTTCAAATGAATTCAGATGCTTGTATTTTCCCAGACACAGAAAAGCACTAAAATCGCTAACTTGAGATACCTGTTTGTTGTAATTAGCAGTAATCTTTCGATGCTTGACTACATTTTCCCAGCAAAAAAAGTTTATATATATCCTGGCTCCTCCCTTACCTCTTTGGAGCAGTTCCTCAGAGCTATCTGAAAGGCTGTTTCCTGGGCTATAGTCCTCAGTAAGGTCCTCAGATAAAACTTAATTCACAACTTACATTGTGTGTTTTTCTCTCAGTCCACATCTCCCCTCCATATCTTATGTCACAGCTTTATCTTTCCCTATGCTGTTTGTTCACACTTTCTGGCCTTTGTTTCTGCCTTTCTCTCTGCCTAGAATACCCTTTCCCCTTCTCTGCCAGGAAAACTACTCTGCATGCCTTGGAACCCAGCTCAAATGTCATATCCTGGAGGAATGAATGATTTAAGTTCCAATATACTTTGTATGTATATAGCTGTAATTACTTCTTCACTCATCTGATTAACCCTGCACTGACACGATCTCTAAGAATGTTTTGTATCTCCAAGGCCTAGCACAGATCATACTAGGGACTACTATTTGTTAGGTGGGTGGATAGGAGTTAGCCTGGACCATTGCCTGACAGAACAGGGACCCTTCTCCCTCTGAGCATTTCTCTGCAGAACCACTACAAACTGAGGACCATCTCTTCTCAGTCTGATGCTTTGCTCTCCAGGCTCTGTAGTGAGCTTTGTACTTTTAGATTTCACTGACCAGTAAAATTTCAAAAGTAATTTTGGAGACCAAAATAGGATTGCCAGTTTTTAATTTTTTCAAATTTAAAGACTTTAAAAAAATTATCATCTACTTTTTAAAAAGTCACTATAACACCTCAAAAGTAGGAAGACCATAACCTTAGCCTAGAGAATAGTTCTTTGAATTAAACACAGTTAGCCTTTTGAAAAGCCCACCACATCAACCTTATTTTTTCTCATTCCATGATGAAAAATTCATCCCTGTTTTATCAGCTCTAGAATAATGTTTGGAAACCACTGATTTTGACCTTTGCTTCTGAGAGGTGGCTCCTGCAATCTTCTTGACTCAAGAATGAGTTTTAGGCCTCATGACAGGAATAGTCCTGTAGGATCTTCCCATGGCTTTTTCTTTTGTGGGTGTAGAGAGAAGTACCTGGGAAGAAGAGACCAACTAATGTATATTGAGCACCTCTATGCTAGTCACTTGGCACGTATATGAGGTGCACATCTCAGTTGACAAACTCAAGAATGCAAAAAATATGCAATTTTACTTCTTTGCTTACCAAATTTATTATCTATCCAAGTACGTTCGACCTAGTGACAGAAATACGTCTTAATTCAGGGTCCCCTCCTCCCTTTCTTTCCCTAGGGGTTGCATCTCTGATCCAGGGGACTGATTTAGTGTGTCAACGGGGCTGGATTAAACTTCCCAAGGTCTTAAGCACTGAAAAAATTATGTTGCCTCATATGTAACTAAAAGTTTTTTAAATAATTATTTTATAGTTTATTTTTTCCCAACAAGTTCTGGGTTTTTTTTTTTCTCCTGAAATTGATCACTTCACTGCTTTTTATTCATTCAAAAAATTTACTTACTTCTTGGGTGGATGTTTTGTTTTCCTTGTGCCCTTGGCAAGTTCTTGACCTACCTATGGGGTCATCTGGTCCTGCTCATTGGCCCTCAGCATCCACCTGCTTGTATTGGATTATATTGCAGGTCCACGCAGGTCACCACGGAGTCTTCCTCACGCTGTCCACACAAGACTGCCTCACATCTGAAGGCTCTTTATGACACATGTGGGCCACTCTGGGTGAGAGTTTATCTTTTTAGTGTAAAACTTCCATCCCTATTAAAAGGTAACACTTACTATTATCAGTCATCTTACTTTGTACAGACAAAGGAGCTGAGGGGGTACATGGGTGGATAACAGGCAGGGAACAGGAGGACACTATATCACGTTATTTTCCATTGGTACACGTTCTTTTGTTTATTTTTTATTTAACATTCCTTTCTGATTCCTGCACTAGACTATCGGTCTATGAGAACAACCCATCTGTCTTATTCATTACTATAACCCCAGAACCTAGAACAGTGCCTAGCTCATAGTAGGCTGTTAGTAAATACTGTTGATCAAATGAACGAGAATGAATGAGATAAGGACAACACAAAGAGGTAGAAGGGGATCAGAATGAGGGTGCTGGAATTGCTGAAAATAAACTTCAATTATTTTACAATTCTGGAAATTTATGTTAGCTCTTCCTTGGAGAGTCTCCTTCCATTGCAGCAAGAGATGTCTCTTCTACAGCATTCCTTGTGTTGTTTTCTGACTGTTGCCTGTGGACTAGCATTTTCTTTCAGCTGGAAAATAAACTATTTTGGGCAAAAAGGATCATATACAGCTTTGCAGCTCCCCATGAGGTACAGCACTTTAAGAGCTAAAATATGCTAGTTTACTGAATGAATGAATGACTGGAACTTGAGTCCTAAATATCCAGAGAATCCCTGAGGAATGGGCTCAGTGTTATAGGGGCTAAATCCAAAGTGGTACCTTCTAGACTAAGTTTTATCCAGCCTCAGCATTCTACATCCACTTCCTGGGGTGCAGTACCTCCTAGTGGAAGTCCAGGGCTGCTGCCTCCTTCCTAGATGCTCCCAAACATGGGCCCTCGGTGTCTCCCTCCCAGAACTCCATCTTCTTCTCCTCAAAACCTCAATGTCACCCTCATCAATGAAGCCCAGTAGACGATGAGGCCCAGCAGATTCAGGCAGGTCCTTTCTAGTAACCCCAAGTACTCACAAGGTAAATAATGAAGGGCTGCATCAGAGCCAGATAGTTTTCTAGAGCAGACCAGCACCTCAAACTTTAAGGTGCAAATGAATAATCTGGAGAGAATCTTGTTAAAATGAAGGTTCTGATGCAGTAGTTCTGGGTTGTGGACCAAGATTCTGAATCTGAACTAGCTTCCGGGTGACACCAAAGGATGCTGGTCCAGTCTGTACTGCACCCTTGTGGTGACTGGCAGCTACAGCAGTAGCAGCTCCCAGATGTACCAAGTCTGACCAGCAAGCCACGGGGTTGATCATTTAAGTAAACATTCTGAAGCTTATGAAGTACATTTCTCCCCTTCAAGGTTTGTCCCTTGAAGGTTTGCCTGCCTCTTTCCTGGTGCTGAGACCCTAGAGAAAAGCTCCGACCTCCAGCTGGAAGGGGTAGGGGAAAGGACACATTCCCTGAATCAGAAACTGCAAAACGTGGTTTAAATCAAGAGGTCAAGGGGAGGGAGCTGACTGACTGCTCAGAGGGTGTCCCAGAGCAGCAGTCTCTCATCCCAGGCCAGAGTCTCTAGCTCTCAGCTTTGTCAGCCTGGAAACTCCATTTTGTCAGTACACCCAGAGATAAGCAGACTCAAGGGAAATGAATCATACCAGCCAGACTCTTAAGAGTCTAAACCAAATGCCAACAGTAAGAAGAACAAACGCCAACTAATCAGAAACTTGTTCAGAGCAATACTTTCCCTGCAGGAATGTCTACGTGGGCTGGCAAATCATTACCAAAAGTCTGTTTGGGGGCCTGAAATCAGAGCAAGGGGAATCGAGTGAGCGACCTGAGAAGAGGATATTATGACATTTTGATAGCTGGATGCACCCATCTCCATGGATAATTGCATACCTGCCAAGCAGAAGTTAGGAGAGCACCTTCCCCTTCTGTTACTCTTCCTGCAACTGGGAACTTTCTGTTCAGATTTCTTTAGCGCATTCCTGCCCTCAAATACACTTCAGTTGCCTTGGATGGATGTGGATGGCTAGAGTGGGTTACCTCCATTGATGTATGTTCGTAGTTTTTATTTTCTTGGTTGACTGTTTTTACTCAAAATACTCTTAGGAAGTGATTGCCCCAGAATTTCTCCCCAGATTCTGAGAGCAGCTCATTGCCCAGCACTGAAGCACCAGCAGGAGAGGAATGGGGGTTGGAGGGAGGGCCATCAGAGAAAAAGCTGGATCCTTTCCTTGCTTCCCACCCTGACGTCTTATTCTAGGCTACAGATTTTTAAAAACTTCAGTACAGTTATTTGGTAAGCGGTCAGAGGAACAGAAGTTGTCACATTTCTGTTGGCTGGTTCTTTTTTTGCTGGTGATGTTGATTTTCTATACATGTAACACTTAAATCAGTGTCCAAAGTCTGGCAAGTTCTCAGGCTCACCTTCCTTCATTCTATTCTCTCATGGTCTGAGCTGTCCTGTTGGGTGGCTTGGAAGTCATCAAACTTATGGAAGTGGGAGTGGGGAGACCTGGAAAATTATAGCCCTCCACAGTTTCTTGCTTTTACAGGCTGTTCAGTAAGCCTTTGTTGACAGACTGTCAGTAAACGGAGCACAACCCCACTGCAATGTCCATCTCTCCCAGGAGCGCTTCCTGACTTGCTGTGCCACCCCCAGGTTCCCTGGGAGAAGCTGGAGAGGCTCATTGCTCACTGAGTCCTATCTCATTCCCTCCTTGACAGTGATACAGCCGCTGCCAGCCACCTGAGAGCCAAATCCAAAACATATTTCCATTTTTGCCTAATGCCTAAATGACAGACCTAAATTTGTTGAGTCTAGATTTTTTAAGTGCTCATAAAACAAAGTAACAAATAAAATTTGCTCTAAACCTGAGGCAGATTAGGAAAAATCCTCAACGAGAATATCCTCACCCAGGAGGCTGTGGAGATGGAGGCCACAAAGTCCTCTTTCGCACCGTCATAGTGGCTACGGGAATCAGCACCTCCAGAGCAGTCAGAGTTTTCACTCGTCACACTGTATTGTCTACTCTGCACTCTTCTAACGCTTAATAAATGTTTGCACAGTATTCCTATAATCCCTGCACTCCAAAGTATTGACGTTTTAGCGAGTGTGAGGGCTTTTTAGAAAACCCAGTAGATGACTTCACCATTGACAGGGGCCAAACGAGGAAAGATAATGAGTACAACACGGAATAACCTCCCCCAAAGTAAACAATCATACAGGAAGGAAGATGACGATTGGCTGATTCACTGAAGACCCTGCGTTCACCCTTTGCCGCGTTATAATTTCGGCCCTGACCTAACGTCAAGCAGCAGCTGGGGCCTAACCGCCGAAGAATGTGGCTTCCGGAATCTAAAAAGGCGGCCCTGCCGTGCCATTGTTCCCACAATGCCGTGACTCGGATTCGAACCGAGGTTGCTGCGGCCACAACGCAGAGTACTAACCACTATACGATCACGGCGAGCTACTGGGACGCCACGAGGAGCGCATCATTGAGTGTCGTCCTCGTCTAGGTGGCTGCCGCTCTCGCCTTCCCAAGCCGCTCACTGTCGACCAGGCCCCTCTGGCCCTGGCGCCCAGCCCGAAGTGGAGTAGGGGCGCCGTGGACGCCTGGCCGAAGTCTCTGCTGGTCGTCCGCACGACCCGTGAAAGAGAGGACATGAAAGTCCTCTGCAAACTAAAGGACTCCTAGGAGGCCAGGCCTACGTCCGGGACTCTCACGCAGCCTGTACGAATGTGAGGCCCGGGGGTCGCTCGAATGGCGGCGCTGGGCCCCTATCACACCCACCGTGCCCTGGCGCTCACGCTATCTGAATGGGCTCTTGCTAGGAATGGGGCCGCCTCTTAAATCCCACAAGAAGGAAAATCAGTTCGGACCCAGCCGCACAACTTCCTTCGAGATGCGGAGTAAAGGGAACTCGCAGAAAACACACGCCTCGGTAATGAAGCAGTGGGATCTGGCGGCCCGGTGAGCGCTTACGGATATCTAGAAAGCAAGCGAGCAGTGCGCCTGCGTCCCTTCAGGGAGAGGCGAGGTTAGAGATGGGCGGGAACCAGCAGTGACATGGCAAAGGGGCGGGGCCTTAAACAGAGAAGAGCTTAGGCGAGAAAAAAAACGCACGGGTCCCCAGTAGCGCGCCGTGATCGTATAGTGGTTAGTACTCTGCGTTGTGGCCGCAGCAACCTCGGTTCGAATCCGAGTCACGGCATTGCGAGAGCAGTGGCACGGCAAGGGGTCGGCTTTTTAACGCTCTCCTCCATTTTTATCTTCAATTTGTAATAACTTCCTTGAAAATGGATCCCAATCCCCTTGTGACAGTTGGAAACAATGTTTACGCCAGGTTTCGCTAAATTGGACTTAGGAAGCATATAGGCTTCCGCTTACCCTGGCCTACGCACGTTATCCTGCCCAGCCCAGACAAAGCACGGAACACTCACAAGGCCAAGAAGTGTTATAATGGACATATGTACCAATGTCCACAGCAACACTGAAAACGGGCTCCCAATAATAGGAAGAGAACGCTTCGCAGAGGAGGTGACCTTTGAAGTAGCTCTTAAAGGCAGAAAGGGAATTTGTCAAACAGCCAGGATTGTCAAGCAACCAGGATTATCTCGTGTGCTAAGGGCTCCAAAAGAAACAATCATAATTCCTCTTTGTAAGTCTTCTCTCTTCCCCACCCCCACTACGCCCACAGGGCCTGACAGGTAGCAGGCGCCTCTCAAGGACTTGTTGAGTGAATGAAAGCAAGCAACTAGGGAATGGGAAACGACACTGAGGGAAGGCCACAGGATGAGCTAGACAAATTTCCCGCAGTCTCGGGGGTGGGGATGAGAGGCGGAGGAGTGAGAGGATTCTATTCGTGTTTAGCAAGATCCCTCTGGCGGCTCTGAAGGGGGGCAGTGATTAGAGCAGACAACACTGAAGAGACCGGTGGTCTCTCTGCATTCACTTGTTAGAGCCAGGGGTATGTTCTCATTTTAGCAAAAAGCCACTGCCTACTGTGGACTCGGCCTGGTTCTAGGCGCCATGGAGGCGAGAGCACTGATGTACAAGAAGAAAAATCAGACCCAGTCCCTGCTGCGCCCAGGGACGCAACAGAGGAGGGCACCGTGTCCGGCGGGAGCCCTACGGAGGGACGAGTCAGGGCCGCCGCGGGAATAAGAGAAACAAGGAAGCGGGTGCTGGAGGCGGGGAGAACGGCAGGGTGTGTTCACTGAGTCCCTTCTAAGTGGACAGCCCAGTTCTGCGGGCATCTACATTATCCGTAGAGAGAAGCCCTGAGGAGCGCACCCCGGCAGGTTTGGGGTCGCTGGAAGGGTCTCCGGGACAGAGGAGATGGGTGTCCTCCAAGGAATGAGAGTTACACAGCTTGTGAACACTCAGCTCCGGCCAGTCCCGTCTCTGGATGCCCAAGTGGTACCCCCTAAACTCTTACATGGAACCCACCCTTTCCCACTGCATCATCCCCACCTCCCGTGGCTAATGGGCCAAAACAGGAGAGAACCAGACCAACTGACAAGAGAGCAATGCGCCTGCGCATTCTCAGACCCGGCCTTAGGCCGGAACCCGCCCCATAGGTGGACCTTTTGGTGACGTGCTGAATGGGAAGGCCTTTAACTGTTGAAGAAGACAATCAGAAAGGGCCGCTGACAGGTCCCCGGTAGCTCGCCGTGATCGTATAGTGGTTAGTACTCTGCGTTGTGGCCGCAGCAACCTCGGTTCGAATCCGAGTCACGGCATTGTGGGAACAATGGCACGGCAAGGGGCTTATCTTTTCTAATTCCTTTTTTTCCCCCCAGCCCATAACACTTTGTATAAATCGTGACTCATTTTTTAAAAATGAAACGCTGCATCTCTCTCCTCTGAAAACTGAAACACCTCTATGATCACCACCTTCAGTAATTCTCATTTAATTATCTGAATACAGCTTTAGATCAAACAGTTGTAACCCCTTACCTCCTGAAAATAAATGGAAAATCAGTGTCTAAATCATTCTCCTACACCAACAAAACAGCGCCCCTGTGGCCTTGCGATTTTTTTCCTTTTCATACATTTATTTTAAAAAATGGTGTATTCATTATCAAATAGAGAATACATATGCACAAGCCAGTGAAAAGTGTCTCCCTCTCATTGTTCACCCTATCTACCAATTATTGCCAGTTTCCAATATATTTTTCTGTGGCAGTCTTTGTGTAAATAAATATTTATATATGTATATATGTAGGCAAATATATTCCCCCCTTGCTTCTTGCATTATACAGGTGACCTCTTCCCTTCCTCCTCCTCACCCTCAGAAGTCAGACCTGAAGTGTTAGATTTGCATTGGTAGACAATCTCCCTTTACAGGAAAGAGTATACATACCCAGGGGAATCTCCACCTGATCCAGTCCTTTTTCTCCCCAGGCACTGGCTCGCAGCTAGGGAGGGTGGGACACTATTTGGGGTGATAAGATAAGGGAAAGGAATTCCTTACTGTGCTTGTAAAAAACTTTTGTGAGCCTGGGCTCTGCTGGGAATCAGCCCTATTTTTATTTCAGGTTGGAAAGTCAGGGAAGCCTCCTGGGTTTGGAGTTGGGAAGAGGGACTAGACTTGATAGTTCATTTGGAGACGCTCCACTTCCATCTCTTATCTTATTGTCAGGATCCAACTTAAATCACAAACCACTAAAGTTAGAAAATTCAAGTTCATTGAAGGCAGAACTGAATCCTACTATACTCGTGTTCCAAGAATACAGCCTCTCCATAAATATTTGAAAAGAGATTGCTTGAGTCCATAAATGAGAGAAGTGGCCCGGTTTTCTTTATGGTTGCATCTGAAGTTGTATTCTTGCAACACGGAACCATGGTTTTTTTTTGTTTTGTTTTTTTATAAATTTATTTATTTTTGGCTGCGTTGGGTCTTCGTTGCTGCGCGTGGGCTTTCTGTAGTTGCGGCGAGCGGGGGCTACTCTTCGTTGCGGTGCGCAGGCTTCTCATTGCAGTGGCTTCCCTTGTTGCGGAGCACGGGCTCTAGGCGTGAGGGCTTCAGTACTTGTGGCTCACAGGCTTAGTTGCTCCGTGGCATGTGGGATCTTCCCGGACCAGGGCTCGAACCCGTGTTCCCTGCATTGGCAGGCGGATTCTTAACCACTGCGCCACCAGGGAAGTCCCCTATGTTATTTTTTAATTTTTAAAAGAATATATTTTTAATTAATTTATTTGGCTGCATCAGGTCTCAGTTGCGGCACGCGGGCTCTAGAGCGCGGGCTCAGTTGCCCCACAGCATGTGGGATCCCAGCTTCCCGACCAGGGCTCGAACCCTCATCCCCTGCATTGGAAGGTGGACTCTCAACCACCGGACCACCGGGGAAGTCCCCCCCCGCCATGTTATTTTATATCAGACAAATAGAAAACACGGCCCAAATGAAGCTCCATTTACATGCAGAATCTCTAAGAACAGAGTGCATATATGAGTATACTGGGATATGTTTGTCCTCTCAAGGTTGTGGACAGAGATGGACCCAAGGCAAGGCTGGAGAGCAAAGCCAAGGGCCAGACTTAGAAGACAAAACCAGAAGGAATGGGAGCTGAGGATGGGACTGGGCATTCAAAGTCAAGCAAGTAGAAGGGAGGGACACCCCACTTAGTACCCAGTAAGAAAAGTGAGCTCTAAGGTCTAAGTGTTGGAACATGCGAAAATTTAGGAGGTTAAGGGAGGAAGAGAGGATTTGCCTTAAAAGAAAGGAGAACAGTGTCATTTTAAGGAAAGTTTGGGAGAAGACAGTTGCAAGCACAGAGGAGGTCAGCAGACTCAGGTGCTGCAAAGGAGAAAGAGGAATGAGACAAAATAACTGGGCTTAACATTTAGAAGTCGTTGTTGACTTTTAAAACTTTCTATGAGAGCAGATGGATAACGTGTATCAAGGGTAAGATAAAAATGTACACTCTTTGCCCCAACAACTCCACTTTTGGGAATCTTGTCAAAGGAAAAAATCCTAAACTTGAAAAAGTTATCCACATAAAGATGTTTGTTACAGTTATTTAGAAGGGAGGAGAATGGAAATAGCCTAAATGCTCAACAAATAAAGTGATGAGCTAAACTGAGGTATGCTCATTTGATGAGATATTAAATTGCCATTTTTAAAGTACAAAGTCAATTTTAAAGTACCATTTCCAACTAAAAGGAGTAAGACTCCCTTAAAAAAATGACTGGTTACATTTTGCAGCAGGGTAAGTACAAGTTGAGTCTGGAACATCTTGTGTGAGAATGCAAGTAAGTGTTTAAAGATTGGCGAGACCAAGTCAAAAGAATGCAGAAGCCTCTTGAAGGGGCTCCTGCTGGCCCAATTTGGGACAGTTTTGAGCATCAAACAGAATGATGATGGTAATGGATTATATCACATTGAATTTTTTTTAAAAAAAGAGTTTTTGAGACCATGGGGAGGGGGGGAGGGGGAGGGAGGAGGAAGGGGAGAAACTCTTCTTTACAGAAATGAATGCCAGATAACAAATGCAGGGACTTCCCTGGTGGCGCAGTGGTTAAGAATCCGCTGCCAATGTAGGGGACGTGGGTTCGAGCCCTGGTCTGGGAAGATCCCAGATGCCGCGGAGCAACTAAGTCCGTGCACCACAACTACTGAGCCCGTGCTCTAGAGCCCACGAGCCACAGCTACTGAGCCCGTGTGCCACAACTACTGAGCCTGTGCTCTAGAGCCCACGAGCCACAACTACTGAGCCCGTGTGCCACAACTACTGAAGGCTGTGTGCCTAGAGCCCGTGCTCCACAACAAGAGACGCCACCACGAAGCCACCGCAATGAGAAGCCCGTGCACCACAAGGAAGAGTAGCCCCCGCTCCCCACAACTAGATAAAGCCCGTGCACAGCAACAAAGACCCAACACAGCCAAAAATAAATAAATAAATAAATAAATAAAAATTTTTAAAAACCCACAAATACAGAATGACAGAGTCATCATTTTGTGATCCCCAGTGTAATAACAAATGTAAGCATAGATCATCAATGGAAGCTAAAACCACTGGGTAAAACATGTTGGGAGCTAATAGTCTTAGGTTATCACACCACAACTTACTTTGTAAAATTGTGAAATGGAGAGATCTGATGGACTCCAACTTAACCAAGTGATCAAGCCTAGCATCACCAATGAAGGACAAATGTGCACTATTGGCTGGCCCGCCAGTGTAACACACTAGAAAGTCCACAACATCCCTCATGTAATGGTCTTTTAAAAACTGTCTAACCTGAATCTAATCATGAGGAAACTATGGAAAAATCCAAAATGTACGACATTCTACATGACAACTGCCCTGGACATTTCAGAATGATCAATGTCATGAAAAACAAACTAGCAAGAAAAAAATGGGGAATAGTTCAAGATTTAAAGAGATTAAAGAAACAAACAAGTGCAACAGGGGAAGGAACCTTGATAAATCCTGAATCAGGACAAAAAAACAAACAAACAAACAAAAACCCCAACTATATATATATGACATTTGGGGGGAAATGGAAAAAAATTAATGTAGACTGCATAATAGACAATACTATTATGGTAATGGTCTAATGGCCCCATGCAAGAATTCCTTATTCTTAGGGAATGGCTGCTGAAGTATTTAGAGCTGAAGTATCATGATACCTGAAACTTGCATCAAATGGTTAAGGGGAAAAAAGTGTGGGGGGATAGAACAAATGTGGCAAAATGTTAAAAAGTAGTGAATCTCGGTGAAGGCTATACAGATTTCCACTGTACTTTCTTTGAATTTTTCTGTAGGTTTGAAATATTTTGAAAAAAAATTGGAAGAAAATAAAGCTTACATAATAAAAATGGGGAAAATATGCAATGTTAAGTGGAAAAGATAAGGACATAAAATTGTGTATACCACAATTATAGCTATATAAAAATACGAACAAGAGGAATGATCTTTATTCATTTCAACATTTGTTAAGCTCCTGCCACACGACAGGCTCTGCACTAAGTGATGGGAACACCCCCGGCTTCCTTTCAGAATCCTGAGTCTATGGTACAATGCTTAACATGCTTAACTGCAAGACTTTGGATATGGCAAACTCCACCCAGGTCTTAGAGGAGGCTTGCCGAGAGGGCCTCACCTCTGTATCCTTGGTTCCTAGCAAGCTTCCTGGCCCCATGAGGTGCTCAACAATGCCTGATTCCAGGAGCACACACTATGGTGGGGGAGGAAAGTGCACTAACAGATAGTTTAAAACAAGAGTAAGTTCATGGTGCACATAAGGTACTACAGCTTTTTAATTATCATTTAAACTCTACCCTTATGATATCCTCCCCACTCTTCATGTGACTTTACTTCCTACCCTTCCTCACTATGAACCCACCCCTTCTTTATGGTAGGCTGGTTCCCACCTCAATCCCTTCACTCAACTCATGCTGACCTCCTGGCTTGGAATGATCTTTCACTCCTTTGCTTCATCTGTCCAAATCCTACCCAGCTCAGGTCTACCCCCTCCATGAAGCCTAACTATCTTTTGTGTAGACTTGATTGATTCCATTCCTCTGAGCTGTCAGCAGCTTAACTCCATATTTCTTAAACATATGTGGCTTCATTTGACATCTACCATGGTAAGCACTTTACAGTTTTTAAATCCTGTTCCATCATTTCCATCATTTCATATCTATCATTTCCCCTAATCCTCACACAACAGTCATCATGCCCTTTGCAGATATAAGGCAAGTGAAAATCAGTGGCATTGAGTATCTTGCCACTGATCCTCAGAGATCTGGCTACAGCCCACAATTATTGTTGTCAGACACCTGCTGATTGAGGAGACCCTCCAATATGCATCAACTGGACAATTCTTCTAGAATTATTATCTCTATGTCCAGCTTTGTTAGTCAATTTTTTAAGCTGCACATTTTTACGATGTGCACGTTATTTTCTCTATTATACCTCATGAAACCAGACACAATATCAGATATTTCAGTATCTCCTACAGTCCTGCTACTCAACGTGTGGTGGGAGGGCCAGCTGCATCTGTATCACCTGGGAGCCTATTGGAACTACACTGGGACCCCATCCCAGCTAGACCTACAGAATCAGAAACTTCAATTTAACAAATTCCCCAGGAGATTCGTGTGCATATCGCAGTTTGGAAAGCACTGTCCTATAACACCAAAGAATATGCACAAAGCAGAAACTCAACAAATATTTTGAGACCTGGGGCCCTGGGAATCCTAGGGTATTCTCAGTTTTGCCATCACATCTTACGCTGCTCCAGCTTTGAGCTCCCTTCCCTGTGTGGCCTCTCGTGGCTCTTTGCTCCCCCACAAGACAGATATGAGTCTAAGAGTGAGGGAGACACTGAGGTAGTGCTCAGAGGGATGCTGGTGAGGTGAAGCTGCTACCTTTCCATCAGAGTCAAAAGCAAATGTTGGCGTTGGCCTCAGGGCTACAACATTCCTGGGGAGAAATTGGTTTTATTTCTAAGACAAAAATGCTTGAGCATCCGAGCCTCTGGAGGATAAGGGGTTTATGATAGACAACACTGGAACTGTTTCTAGACTTGATTTATTGACTTGTCTGTTTCTATTCTGTCACTAAGCTGATTGGCAATGCAACCTGGGACTTGAAGGGATTCCTGTGTATATGCTTGCGCTGCCATCAGGGCCGGGTGGGAGGCGTTTGTGCAAGGGCCGTTTGCCTGTGAGGAGGGCGTGTGTGGAAACCACTCGGGAGAAGTGGGTGCCTCTAGGGAGCTGACTGTCTGTGATGTGAGATGTCTACCTGGAGTGGGTTCGAGTTTGTGCACAGAGAGCAGTTGGATGGGAGGAGGTAGGTGGGGCTCCGAAGGCAGCACGCCGGAGCCGGTAGTTCCAGACACATCTTACAGAACAGCCCCTGTCTCGCCCCCACCCCACCCCAGTTTTTCCTCCCAGCATATTATTTCCCAGTTGGGAGGCCTTGCGGAGGGTAAAGGAGGGGCGGAAGGCGCCGGAGGGCCAGGAACCCCGGAGTCCGAAGACTCCCCTCTTGGCGTCTCGCGCGAGGTGGGAGCTGGGGAGGGGGAACAGACGTGCACAGGTGCGCCCCCAGGGGGGCGCGCGTGGCGACACGTGGAGGATTCATCCTCAGTTCATCCTCAAGAGTCGCATTCCCTGCCCTAGGGTCGCCACTTCACTTCTCCGTCCACACAGGCTGGAAGCCCCCGCCCGCTCCTCTCCGCCGGGCGGAGGGAGGTCGCCTCCTTTAGGTAGCGGAACCCCGCCCCTCCCTTGTTACTGACGAGCCCCGCCCCCTCTCGCCGCCCCGCCGAGCTCCGCCCCCGCCCCGCCCCCTGCCCGGCCACAGAGCTCCCCACGTTCAGTCTGGCTGGCCTCATGTTACTGAGCGGAGCTTCTCCTGCCGGCTCCGGCCCGGGGCCGCGGGCGCAGGGGAGCGCGGGGGGCGGCCCGGCTGGATCGCGCCGGGGCGCCGGAGGTGCGGGAACCGGCCCAGGAGGGGGCGGCAGCGGCGGAGTGGCCAAGTGGCTCCGGGAGCACCTGGGCTTCCGCGGGGGGGGCGGCGGCGGAGGTGGGGGCAAGCCGGCGCCCCCGGAGCCGGACTACCGCCCCCCCGCACCTTCCCCGGCCGCGCCCCCCGCACCTCCCCCGGACATCTTGGCCGCCTACCGACTGCAGAGGGAGCGCGACTTTGAAGACCCTTACTCCGGGGGGCCGTCCGGCTCCGCTGCTCTAGCCACCCCTGCCGTTCCCGGCCCCACGCCGCCCCCGCGCCACGGCTCGCCACCCCACCGCCTTATTCGGGTCGAGACCCCTGGCCCCCCAGCGCCTCCTCCCGAGGAACGGATCTCTGGACCACCCGCCAGCAGCGACAGGGTGAGTGCCACGCCGGTCGGGGGGTTGCAAGGAGGAGAGGTGGTCGGAGGTCTGGGGCTTTCGAGAGGGACAAAGGTGGCCTGACCGGGGCCGGGCCCCTTGGCGTCACGGTTCCTGGCGGACACGATCTTAGTCCCTGACCCCGGGGCTCGGAGCCTTCATCCACCTTTGTTCAGATTCTCGACCTTCTAATTTGGGACGTGCGCCCCAAACTCTGCCTCTTTCCCTTATTATAGCCCCTGAACGAGTGACCCTCCCCCTCCCAATCTCTGCTCTCCTCATCGCAGACCCCGGAGCCTAATCGGGGAGCCTTTTTTCTAACGGGATTTGAGCCCGTTTCTCCCCAGTTTATGGCCTTTCAATCCTCTGGGAGCAGCAGCTCACTGCCCTTTGATCTCTGACCCCTCCCCCTCAGGGCAGAGCCAGCACCAAGCTCCACTCCTTCTCCTGTTAAAAAAGCCCAAGCATCCTTGGAGGTGCTGAAGCCCCAGGGAGGAGGTGAAGGCTGGGTTTCTCCCTGTGGACACGGCAAGAGCTGGCCTTTGCCTTACCCAGTGGGACTGGAGCCGGGTGGACTGTTGTTCTCAGGAAGCCAGAACAGGCAGTATGCAGCTCTTCACCAAGGATGCTAACCACTGAGGTCCAGGCAGGTCCACTCCTGCACTCCTTCCCTTATCCCCCCAGGTATGCGGACAGTCAGTGCTCAGAACCTGTTGCCCAGAAGGGGCTAAGCAACTGAACCCACTCCTCCTCTCCTCTTGGCCTCCTGCTCCCTGGGTCCATTCTGAGGGTGGCTAGAGCTTTTTGTGGATCTGAAGGCTTGGGGTAGAGAGGCGGGCTGGGCATTTACTGTTTCCAAGAACATCCACTGTGGCTCAAAGGCCCCTGGTAGAGAAGACACCCCCTGCCCAACCTCAGTGCGGCCTTATCCCTCCCTGACAGCTGAAAGTCATCCCCAGGTCCCTGTAGTCCTAAATTCTAGGACGATGACTTGGTGGGCTGCCCTCTTCACTTACCCCTGGGAGCTTGCTCTGGGGCTGACTCCCCTCTCCTCAGCAGAGAACACAGTTTTCTTTGATTGGAGAGCAAAGTTGCTGTCTGACTCTGTTGGCTCCAGGGCTGAGGCTTTCAGCTGAGAGTGCGCCACTGTTCTGCCTGATTCTGGGGTAAGAGAGATGTGTCAGGGTCAGAGCAGAAGCCTCAGGAATGTGAATTATTTTCCCCCTAGTTCCTGCCATGGGGCATGGCTACCCATCCTGGGCCAGGACTGTTCGCCTGCAGAAGGAGCCTATGCTTTCTTCACATGTCCTTAGGCTCCTCTTCCTAATTTTCCCCGATGGTGGTGGTGGCAGTGAGGCAGAGGGAGCATTAGGCTTTGTTCTTACTATTGATCAGTTAGTCTCCTCCTCCCTGACCACTGCCTGCTGGCATGTGGGCCTGAACTGTCCCTGGCCCTCCTCTCTGTATTGTCTTGGAGTGGCATAACAGGCTGCCCACCAAGCCGTGGGCTCCTCCAGGACAAGGGCCTTATCCTCATATTGTGTCTCCCAAGTGCCTGACACACTGTTTGGCATAAAGAGGGGTGGTGCATAAATACCAATAAGTCCTGAGTGGTGACTCTCCATTGCTAGGGTGACCTGAGGGTCAGAGACTCCCCTAACTAAAGTTCCCCTTGTACACTTCCCCACAGAGACCGCAAGGAAGGGGCTGTGCCCACACAACCATGCAGAAGCCCACAGCCTCTTCTCACCAAGGGCATCCATGCCTCTCCCTGGGTCGTCTCTGTGATCTGTGGGCTGCTCAGACCTTGGGGGCTAAGAGGTATCTGACTCCTTTGTCAGCTGCAGGGACAGGAATGAAATCTAGCAGGATTTCCTAGGAGCCACACAATCTGTGGTTTAATGAGTGTGTGAGAAAGACTCAGTATGCCATCTGAGCTGGCCCAAGGGCAGGGATGCTGACCTGGGGGCTCCCACCATTCAGAGACAGCAGCTCCACCTCTTCAGGAGCGGAGTTTGGATCTTCTCAGGAAGAGCCCAGACTAGGTACCTGAGCCCCTTAGCCTAAACCCAAGGGTCAGCACCTGCCTGCAGAGCTCACACAGGATTGTGCCTGCTGGATGGTGAGCTGGCCTGGCCCCCGAGGCCCTGCTGAGCTGGTGTTCCTGTCCTGTGTGGCTGCTTTCTCCTTAGTCTCAGTTCCCCCTCTGCTTAGCCCTGCAGGTCCTCTTGGCTTGCTGCTTTTGAGTCTCTTCCTGAGGTGAGATGAGGCTGGGGACCAGGTTTTGCCTTGGGCTGGCTCACTTCTCTCCTTCTGCAGTCCAGCAGCTGGTGCTGGGTGGGTCAGAACCCTCTGAGAGGAGCTGGATCACGAGGTTTGATGAAATGGGTGCAAATGCTTCTGTGATGAGCCAGAGAAATTGAAGGGGAATGAGCCCAGTGGATGTAGGGGCTGGAGAGAATAGGCCTCAGACAGAACCCTGAGAGGCCTGGGGGCTCAGGACCATTAGCCTTCTCCCCGTGCAGGGCTCTGGCTGCTGGCCCACCCTGAGACCCACAGCTGCAGTTGGCAGGGGTGCAAGGGTGGCCATCTGGGCAGGCCTGGCAGGGCAGGTGTGGGAGCAGCAGGCAGGCAGGGCCTCGCCATCTGGCTGCAGGAAGACTCCCTCTTGGTACTGGGCCCTGTCTGGCCATCAGGCTATGCTCTGGCAGAGGGGCTAGAGAGCTGTGCCTTCCCTTGCTTTGCTCACTTTTCTCAGACCTTCAACAGGAAAAACCTGATCTAATTAGGAAAAGGGGATGGGGATGGGAGAGGGGCCCTGGTTGGATGAAGCTTTGAGTTGCCTCTGACCATCTGCACAGTGTGTCCTTTGCCTCCATCATGCCAAGATATGTGTGTGAGAGAAAGAGACAGAGAATGAGAGAGTGAGAGAGCAAAACAGAGAGACAGAGGTGATGTGAACACTAAGACAGTCAGGCACCCTGTATGAATTGAAACTAGGGTTCTTGTTCTTAGCTCACAGAGGGGCTTCTAGGGTTCAAGAACCTCCAGAGATACTGTGCACATATTTGGGGGCATGAGCATTTTTCTGGGAAAAGGCTCACAGCTCTCAGATTCTCACTGGTGTTCACAGGGCCCGAAATATTAAGAACTTTGAAGAATAGATACTGTACCTCATAGATGGTTTTCACATGGACTTGGATCCTCTGGGCCCAAGTTTGGAAACGAGTGAACAGATAGGCGGGAAGAAGAAAGTGAAGGATACATTCTGGATGTCAGAAGATGAACAAGACATGCCTGCCCTGGGATTAGGAGGGCAGGCAGGGGCCCTCCCTGGCCAGTGTTCATTGAGTGTTTTGAGTATCATTAAGTGACACTGGCCTAGGCGCTGAAAGAGACTCACCACCTAGAAGACCGAGTCCTTACCTTTTTTGAGTTTGTTTCCTTCTTTGCTTTAATTTTCTTTCATATGACTTGTGCAGAGTCTAGAGGTCTGGTTCGTTTATCTCACACGTGTCCTTGGGTCCCCTGATGGAGGAAAGGAGGAGGGTTCCGGTCAAGGGATCTGAACTTTGTGGCCTGTGCTGTTGTTGGTGCCACTGCCACTGGTGCTTCGAGGAGGGCTGAGGCCCGCAGGCCCGTCCACCCTATCCACTGCTGCCTCCTCGTGCTGCAGCACTCCCTCCCTCTGGAAGACAACTGCGGCTTGTTTGCTTGGGCAGTGACTCAGTGACACCGCAGCCCTGGTGCTCCACCCTTTGGGAGCCAGGAACAGCCGGGACCCTGTGACCCTGGATGGAGCAGCTGGCTGGGGCCCGGGACTTGGAGGGCTACCTGCAGCCTGTGGGGCTTGCAGAGCCTGGGGCTCAGCCGTGTGGCTTCATAGCACCTCCAGGTGCTTCACTCTTTGGGAACTTGCTTTGTGTCTGTCACTGTGGGCTCTTGGAGGATCCAGGAATTTGTCCTTTGTATTTAATAATATACCTGTGGACATTTACTGAGCCTCCACCTTGTATCTAGTACCATTTGAAGCGCTGATGTGTATCAGACCAGTTGATCCTTACAACAACCCTATGAGGACAAGTCTGTTATTATTCCAGCATTACGAAAAGGGAGACTGAAGCACAGCAATGTTGAGTCACGCTTGCATGGTTTCACAGCTAGTTAGAGAGCCGAGGTTCCCAGCTGGGCAGCCTGACTCCAGACTGGCTGCCAGCTCGTGTATGGGACCTTTGCACCTGCTGAGAGAAGGCCTGCAGAGAGAGGAAGTATCCACTGAGCATTTGCTCATGAACCAGGGGAAGGAGGCTCTTAAGGAAGGAATGAGGATTGCATTCTGTGCTGAGTTCGCCATTTCCTGAATGCTGAAGGCCAGCACTTGCCACCCAATCCCAAAGTGGCCTCGGACATGCCTTATAAGGGTCTTAAAAGGTTTGGTAGCATCAATTGCATGTCTGTGATGAATGTTTTACAAGCATGGCATTGCTTTGTTATTAGAAGAGGATAATAACAAATTTGTTTCACGTGAAGGAGTTTCCCTGGCAGATAAAATTGGGAAGGGCATTCTAGTAAGTGGGAACAGAAAGTGCAAAAATTTCAATCTTGAGGAAGGTAAATATCAATAGTACACCATTTCCCAGACTGACAGACTTTCAGTGGAAAAGGGACTTCATGGTTAAATAGTTTCGAGAAATGCTGAATTAAACAAAATTAAGTTAGTCTTTTGGTTGCAGGACTTCTCAGAGCCTTTAACATGCTAAGGTGTATTTTAAATCTACAAATAGAGGAGAGAAGATGCTACATTTCCCAGTTTTTCCAGAAAATCTGTGGCAAGGCAATGAGACTCAGGAGACCTGGGTCTCTGTCTTTCTTGTCTCTGCTACTGCAAGCTGTGCACCCTGGACAAGCACCTGAACTCTGGGGTCTTAATGCCTGAATAAAAGAGATTATCATCACGGCAAACATTTATGGAGCAATGACTCCTCCTTGCCATCCTCTGGGCCAAGGACTTTTTACATTCATCGTCCTCTACCCAGTCCTATGAGGTAGGTGCTAATACCATCCCCATTCTACAGATTAAAAAACCAGAGGCTTCCAGACATTAAATATAAACTAAAGAAATGGAGAAAAGGGACAGTGGTAGACTTCGGGTACTTTGCAGAGCCCAAATCCCGTGACATGTGTCTCCTTTGCTCCCCTGGCCTCAAAAGCCCCACGGGTGGGGTCAGAAACTCGTAGCAGGGCCCAGCTGCAGAGTGGAGGGTTCAACCAGATGGTGGGCCTGCCAGCTACCTCAGGAGAGGCCTGGGCAGGAAGGAGAGGCAAGGCCTGACAGCTGCTTTGGGAGGAGCACTGCCCCATTGAACAGGTGCAAGACCAGGGTCCTGGAGGCACCCTGCCACCCTCCTGCAGGAGTGGAGGGAGCCACGGGGCTCTCTGGGCAGAGCTACTTACCTACTAGTTTGGAAATATTTCAGCATTTCAACAGCGTACCAGAGGATGTGCCTAAATATCAGCCCTGGCTTTAGGTGCCTTCCCTGCCAGTTCCTTCCTTCTGCCCTTGAGCCAAAGGCTTTGATCCCTATCAAATGTGGATTCTCCTGACAGGCTGCTCCTACAGCCCCTACTGGTCGGTCAGGTCAGAGTTAGGATGAATGGGGATCTGAGAGTCTGTGTCACTCCAGAAGATGGAGTCTGGGTAGAAGGAGGCCTTTCGAGCATCCAGTAAATGCGCACTGAGCACCTACTGTGTGCCAGGCCCTGTGATGGATGCCGTATACAACAGTGAGCACGGCAGAGTCAGGTAGAGGGCCCATAAACAAAGTAAATCGTGATAGAGCAAAGGTGTCAGAAGCCTACAGGGGCAGCTTCCCCACACTGAGCAGTTTTGCCTCTTCACGTGACCTAGAAGCCACTGGGAAAGCAGGTCTGGTCTCTGACACGTCCTCTATGTCCAGGTCGGGTGCCCGTCCTTCCCAGCAGGTGTCTCTGCTGCTGCTCCCGACCCGGCCCCGTGGGTGGCTTCTCTAGGCGCCCCAGCCCAGGGCGGAGGCCAGGGCTTCCTGGAGCAGGGTGTGGAGCCAGGAATGGAACAGAGGAGCCATTGAGCTGCCCACAGAGCTGCCACCTGGGTGCCCATGGGCCCCGAGCTGCCACGACTGGCCCAGGACTCCAGTGGGAAGGGCGCTGCCTGCAGCTCTGACTGGGCTTGCTAAGGGAAGGCAAGGGGGGCTCTGTGGAGTTGGGGAGGGGGGCCTGGGGCTTGGGCCAGGTGCTTCTACTTATTGAGCAGCTTCCAGGGACTCATACCCCATGTTTGACTCCCCAGCCAGATTCATGCTTCCTCCTCTCCTGAATGAACAAGGAAAAGTGCTTCCTTTGTCCATTCTTCCTTCCTCTTTTATATGAACTGATTTAACAAATATTTACTGAGCACTTTTAGGTATTGGGAATTTAGCAATGAACGTGGTTCCTGCCCTCAGGAAGTTCACAGTCTGCAGGAAGACAGATAATAAAACAAGTATTTACTACACAGTGTGTTGATAGCCCAGCACAGAGGCCCTAACCAGACCTGGAGGGAGAATGGAAGGCTTTCTAAAGAAAAATAATCTGATCCAGGTAAAGGGAAAGCCTTTGAGATAAGAAAGAGATTATAGAGCTTTCAGGTAACAAAGTAACCTAGGGTGGGTAGAGAGAACCCAAAGAGCAAAGTGGAATCTTTAAATCCCTTTAACTTTGGACTTGTTCTTTTGGCACTGGAGAGCCATTGCAAGGTTTAAGGATAGCACATTTGTTGATTCAGTTACTGTTAAGTAGCTGCCACTTATGAGTGTAAGGCTGGTTGCCGACCTGGGTGGGTACCCAATGGGCTGGCTCCAGAGCCCCTTGGTCAGGTGGGTGAGACTGTGGGTGCCCGTTGGCCTGGGGTGAAGCAGCTCGGGGTAGGAGTGGATTCCTTTTCTGCACTTCCTGCAGGAAGGGGGACTCGCAGAGCAGGGTGGGGGGGCTTTAATGGGGAATAGGCAGTGATCTAGCAGAAACATTTTTCTAGTGCCCACTGTGAACCAGGTGCTTACTGGAGCTGGAGGGACAGAAGTGACAAGGAGCCCCAGGCCAGTGGATGCTCTGGTGGAGGTGATGGGATGATCTGAGATGGTGGTCTTCTCAGAAGCAGGCAGAGATTCGAGGGGGGTAAAGGAGCTGGGGGTCTTGACTGGAACAAGGTGAAATGAGTAGGAGCTGAAGAACCGATGCATGAGATGGTAGGAGCTGTTGGGACACTCTTGAGACCCCTAGAGGGGCCAGTGGGGGTTCAAGGAACATGCAGAAGGGGTCTCTGAGGTGGGAAGTTTTCTTTCTCCATTTCCGCCTTGGTAGGGGTCCCAGGACAGGTGGTCATCCCCACAGCCTCCCTGCCCAACTGTCTCCCACAGTCCTGATCTGGACCAGAACCAAAGCCTAGACCGAGAATAGGGGAGAGGCAGGAGTGGCCCCTTCCCCATGCCGCAGGCCCCAGAGCTACCTCTTGTCAACGCCTGGCAACCAGGTGTGCAGTGTTCTCCTGCCCCAAGGTGCAGTTAGCGTGCAGCGGGCTGTGCTCTGTCTCTGCCTCAGCAGGTCCCCCCAAGCCTGTGCCCAGCTTGGAGAAAGGCTTTCTTGTCCTCAGCTGTGCCCCGCCCCGAGCACCTTAAGCTCCTCTGCAGGGTGTGCGGCTTGCAGCCTGGGATGAGGAGGGCCAAGACCATACCTTTCCTGTCCCTGTCCTCCAAGAGCCTGGGGGATTTCAGCAGAGCCCAAACCCTGGCTTTCTCAGGGTTATCCTAAGGTGGTCTCTCTCCCAGGACAGCCAAGATGCCCAGTGGTAGCAGGCTGGCAGCATGATTTTGCACAAAGGGCACAGGTTCCAATCCTGGTTTCTCCACTTATGTGGAATGGACTTGGGCATGTTGTTCCCTACCTGCCCTGAGCCTCCATTTCCTTAAAATGGCAATAATAATTCCCACATGACATTGTGAAGGATGTTGTGAGGATAAACCAGTGAACTGTGGCATAAACTCAGTATCTTCCTTGAAGGTCAGCAAATACTTATTTGTTTAGCATCTGGGAATGCAATGCTAGGCATGGACCAAGCTAATCCCCCAGTTGCCTACTGTTCCCTGCTTATTCTTTGAACTCCAGCACCTTTATAACCAGGTCTCTGAATTAATTCCCTCTGTTAGGCCACCTGGTATAGGCTCTGGTCCTGCCTGGACCCTGAATGAGGCAGGCCTTAAAGCCCAGAGCCTCATCCTGTCCATTTAGCCTAGGGAATGGGCCAGAGGCACAAAATTAACAGAAAAGAAAGATGTACCATTCTGTTGGCAGCCTACTGGGGACCCCTGCAAAGGAACAGCCAGAGCTTCTCCCCATCCAAGCTCCTGGGCAGCCTGCCCAGGACTCTTGCTCCCATGGACAGAGCATCCTGGGGAGAAGCAGAGCTGTCTCTCAGACGTCTGAAGCTTGCTCCCCTCACTCTCTTCCCAAAGCTAGCAATTCTAGAAGACTATGCGGATCCGTTTGATGTTCAGGAGACTGGTGAAGGCCCAATAGGAGCTTCAGGAGCCCCAGAGAAGGTCCCCGAGAATGACGGTTACATGGAGCCCTATGAGGCCCAAAAGATGATGGCCGGTGAGTGATGGAGTTTGGGGTGGGGGTGGGGTTGGGGGTTGCTCCCTGAGGCTTGAGTATCTGCAGAACAGGCTCTGGGACCCACAAGTCTAAGGACTGATTCCTTGGTCCCTAGAAAATATGGAGAAAGCCTTTGCTGGGTCTTTGGGGAGGGTGGCCATTGTCTTCAAGATAGTCATTTTGGAGAAGAAGCTGGGACTTGTGGTGCCTGAGACGTGAGGTGCTAGAGAAGGCCGTACAACCAAAGGGCAGACAACAGAAGCATTTGGGATAGTCACGAATGACAAGCTAGTGGTGTGGGCTGGGGTCATTGATCCCAAGAAGAGAATCACTAGCTTTAGGGAAGGTGATGGGTCTGAAATGATGGGACCTCGAAGCGAACATCTATGGCAATTGGAAACACATGACTAGAAATGCAGGTGCAATGCACATGAGATTGGGCAAGTAGTTCAAGAAGTGAGGGCAGGGAGAAGTGAATGAGACCTGGCCCTGGGGAACAGAGGTCAAGAAAGCATCCAGGGAAAGGGAACAATGTGGGTGATCAGAGAGGAGGACAGGGGTGAATCAGTGTAAGCCAAGGCCCCAGGGAAGGATGAGAGGAAGGTTTGTTCAGGGGCAAATAATCTTAGTGCTGGGCATACAGGAGAGCTAAAATGAGAGAGGCTAAGAGGGGGTAGTGCAGGTCTTGAAGGCTCAAATGAGGCATTTGGACTTGCTCCAAAAATGGGAAGGGAGCCATTATGGATTCTTGAGCAAGAAAGGAACAGGATGAATGTGGCATTTTTAGAGGATTACTGAGGCTTTGGTGTACAGAACACACTAGAAGAACTGGGCATCAGAAAGATGAGTTAGGGGGCTTCCCTGGTGGCGCAGTGGTTAAGAATCCGCCTGCCAATTCAGGGGACACAGGTTCGAGCCCTCGTCTGGGAAGATCCCACATGCCGCGGAGCAACTAAGCCCGCGCACCACAACTACTGAGCCTGCGCTCTAGAGCCCGTGAGCCACAACTACTGAAGCCCACGCACCTAGAGCCTGTGCTCTGCAACAAGAGAAGCCACTGCAATGAGAAGCCCGCGCACTGCAACGAAGAGTAGCCACCACTCGCCGCAACTAGAGAAAGCCCACGTGCAGCAACATAGACCCAACTCAGCCAATAAATAAATTAATTAATTAAAAAATAAAGATGAGTTAGTAGGCTATCGTGGAAATTGTTGAGGCTTTAAGGGACCAATAATTAACACCCCTTTCTTCCCCTCTGACCTTGGAAATAACTGAGGAATAGGATTAAGGAAACAGATGGAGATAGCAATGCCAGCTTTATTACTGATAAAGTTGACTGGAGAACACTACTTAGCTATGTCACCAGAATGACATAGCTAAGAATACTTCACCACAGAATTAAACTTGCCTACTCAGGCTTGGGCAACTCAGGACAGCTATAGGCCCCTGCATGGGGGCAGGAGGAGAAAGAACCAGAATGTTCTCTCTCTGCAAGTAGGCAAATCTGGGAAAGAAAGGAAGCTTCCACTGGCCAATCAGATAAGCTGTTCTCCCTCCCTGGGAGAGGTGGGTGAGGGAGCAGAGAGCAGCAGTAGGGAGTGTCATTCCATGGAGCCCCTGAAACATGAGCCTGTAGATTGGAGGTTCACCCTAGCAGTAATCTAGATGTGGAGAGTTGAGGGGGAGAGTCATCAGGTATTGGCACTGAGCACATGGGATTCAGAGAATGAAGCAGGGCCAGGACCAAGGAGAGCAGTGTAGTAGACAGAAATGGAGAAAGTGAGAGGGCGGCTACTGTATTTAGATGAGAAGGGTGTAGACCCCCAGGAGGTCCATGAGTGTCGTGGAATTGTATGTGAAAATTCGCACATTTTTCTGGGGAGTAGCTCCATAGCTTTTATCAGATTTTCACTGGGTCAGTGATCCCCAAAAGAGGATCACAGAACAGACTAGAAGAATTTTTGGGGAAAGCAGTGAGTTTGAAACATCAAAGTGAAACATTTTTATGGCAGTTGGAAACACATAGATGCAAAGGGTGCCATGAGACTGGAGAGTGAGAGCAGGGAGAAATGAATAAGATTTGGCCCTGGCGGACAGAGACCAAGAGAGGATCCAGGGAAAGAGACCAAACGGGGGTGATGGGAGAGGAGGACAGTCCATGAAAGTGACTTGTCCAAAGGGGACAGTTTCAAGGAGGGGGTGGTCAGCAGTACCTGAGCAACAAAGAAGGATTTTCTGATTGCAAAATGACATAACTTGGGACACAAGGAAATAAATGGATCTGAGTAGCAAGGAGATGGACCCTGCCTCAGTTTCCTAAATGTGTAAGCCTCAGCTCCCCAGCCCTTGTTGGCCATTGCAGGATCTTTTTTCTGTCTTTCACTCTGGTGCCTCTCTGCCCCTGTCTCTGTTGGGTCCCATGCTTTTGGAACCCTAGAGGTGTTCTGAGGGTGAGGGACCCCAGATGTGTGGTCACTGGGCTCCCCCCACAGCCAGCATCTCCTCTGAAGGCTTGTAGCTGGGGAGCGCTACTGGGGGCGCTGAGCCAGGCAGCCAGGACTGCTCACACTTTCCCTCCTGCCTTGCCCTGGCAGAGATCCGGGGCTCCAAGGAGACAGCAGCTCAGCCCTTGCCTCTGTATGACACGCCCTATGAGCCAGAGGAGGAGGAGGGGGCCACACCGGAAGGTGAGGGGGCCTCCTGGCCCCGGGAGTCCCGCCTGCCAGAGGATGATGAGAGGCCCCCTGAGGAGTATGACCAGCCCTGGGAGTGGAAGAAGGAGCGGATTTCCAAAGCCTTTGCAGGTGAGTCCTGGGTGGAGAGGGCAGGTCTGCTGAGGCCTTTGAGCAGCTTTCCAGGCTCAGGGGGATGGGAGGAGTGGACTTGGGGTGGGGGTGGGGGGCAGGAGCTGGGCTCAAGGGAAGTGCAGTTGAGTTGCACCATGGAGAGTGGTGAGTTGGGCGGTGTGGACACAGAACTGTGTGCAGGGTCGGGGATGACTCCCTGCATCACCACCTCTCAGAGGCCAAGAGGCTTGAGCCACTTCCATCTTTTGGGAGGCGGTGTGTACTTAAAAATAAAGAAATTCCAAAGAAAATGATAAAACTTGTGGCATATGTTAAATACGTACACGTAACAAAGGAAAGCATTGACACTCCAGACAGTGAAAACCCACTGTGTGTATAGCCTAGCCCCAAGGGTATTTCTCAGGAGCAGGAACCAGTGGGGAGAGGGAGAAATCATCAGGTTTCTCCTGTACCAAGCACCCCAGTGTCCATCCCAGGCCCGGAGTCCAACATAGAGAGGGCCTGAGTGGGTGATACAAGAGCCTGGTACAAGAGCCTTGTTCAGTGAGAACATAAAGGACTTCAGTGCCGTTAGACCTCATTCCTACTCCCATGTCTTCCTCAGCCCTCCTTGGGCAAGGAGCTCATCCTGGAGCTGGACCCGGCTCTCCACTCTGTCCTCCCCACCCTGGCAGCCAGACTGGGAAACCATAGGTTCCTAATTTGTTTCCCGTAAAGCGTGCACCATTGAGGATGGGCCGTTTATCTCCCGAAGTCTCCTTGGAGAATCAATACTGTTTGAGTTGCTTAATGGGAAAATCTATGCTCCTCATTAGGAAACCTGTTAGCAGTCCTGCAGCCGCCAGTGGCATGGCTCTCCTAATTGTCAAGGCTCAGGATTGAGGGTGCGGTGGGTAAATTTCAATAAAACATCTGCTCTGGCTTCTGAGTTTTCCTGACAGCCTGAGGCTGGGCTGTCTCGGTCTTGCTGCCCATGAGTTCCCAGGCTCCAGGCGAAAGGGGGAAGGGAGGCAAGGTGGGGCGTGCCAGGATGCTGTGTGGGTGTCCAGGTATGATGCTGGGGAGTATGGGCAGCTCCTGGTCCTGCTTTTCCCTCCCTTCCTGGGCCCTTTGGGCCCTGGAGGCTTGTGAGAGGTCAAATAAAGGGGACCTGTGGGGCTGGCAGAGCAAGACCCTGTGTCTGGCAGTTTGCTCCTGGAGCCTCCCACCTGCCATGGTGCGGTCAGTGTGGCTCCGCCCACTCCTCTGAGAGTCCTGTTCTTCCCTCAGAAGCTGCCCCTGCCTCTGCTCTGACCCTCCTCCTTTCTAGGCTGTCCTGTGTCCTGGCTCTGGGTTTTGGTGTCTCAATCTCTGCCTCTCTCTGTCTCTGTCCCTGTCTGTCTCTCTTCTCCCTGCTGCTACTGGCTCCAGTTGACATTAAGGTCATCAAAGACCTACCTTGGCCTCCACCGGTGGGACAGCTGGACAGCAGCCCCTCCCTTCCCGACGGGGACAGGGACATCTCCGGTCCAGCCTCACCCCTCCCTGAGTCCAGCCTGGAGGACGGCAGCGGTGGGTCCTTTGGGGGCTTCTGGCCAGGGTGATGTGTCCTCTCAGCCCTCAGGCCCTGTGGATTGGGTTGGAGAAGCACAGAGGTGGGGCAGAGTTCAGAGAACCCAGGAGGAATCCCTCTTGCCCTGGAGGAAGATGGAAGGGACAAAGTACACGTTCCTCCCTCCCCTAAAGGGGTGGGGAAGGTATCTCCTGAGGGAGGCCCCTTCCAAATATCTTTCCCCCCATGCCATAAAAATCCATTATTCTAAATTCAGTCTTTTGGGCAGAGCTCTGCCTGACCAGATCCCTCAGCAGTGCAAATAACGCCTGAGGCAGGGGTGATGCTAGCACAGGAAGTTAAAGGAAAGGTTTGATCTTTGTATCTGGTGACTGGAAAGACAATGAGGGCTTGAAAGTGCTAGGCGGCGAAAAAAGACACTGAACACTTCATCTACTTTCAGTTTTACCCAGAATGGGCAGCCAGGGATGTGCTTGCATCTGTGCATACGCACACCTGCATGAGCACCTGTTTGTACATTTGTGCGTGGGTGTGAGTGGGTATTTTGTAAATACAGGCTGAAGGAGAGTCTCTGTCATCTGTGCATGTGTGCTCGTGCCCATTTGGCTCACTGGCTTCATCCCTCCCTGGGCAGGCTCAGCGGTCATGCCTGTCCCAGTCTGGGAGGCCAGAGCTGCCTCTGCTGGGCTTCTGTGGGTGGGGGAGGGGAGCCTGTGGGCCGCGACCTTGGGGGCGGGGGAGGGGCGGGCTGGCTGGCGGCTTTGGGCAGGATTAGCCTGTCAGGATGGCACCAAGGGGAGTCAGATAATTGTTCTCAGATCGATAAGTCATTTCTACAGAACGGCTTGGCAGGGTGATTTGGAGAACGGTAATGAACTCTTGAGGAGGAGAAAGAAACAATATTATCAGCACTGAAGCCACCCTGAGGGGGATGGAATAAGGGAAGGCAGTCAGCTCCTCCAGAGGGAGGAGCTTAAGTGGTTTCTCGTGTTGCTGTCTTCCCTCTCCTGCCATGGTGTGGGGACTGGGAGGCCCTGTGGCACAGGAGAGCTGAGCCCGCCCCCACCCCACCCAAGGATGGACCTAGGATACTGTCCCTAGAGCTGGTCAGGCTCATGAGCACGCCCCGCCCTTCCAGAACATTCCTTTGCCCCCTTTTGGCTGGAAATGGGGATGGGGCACTGGCTAGTCTATAGGGCTCTATCTCTAGGGTCCTCAGAGTCTATGACTGGTATGTCCCCCACAGCCCAGTTTGAAGGATCTGAGAAGAGCTGCCTGTCACCTGGCCGGGAGGAGAAGGGGCGGCTCCCTCCCCGACTCTCTGCAGGGAACCCCAAGTCAGCCAAGTCCCTAAGCGTGGAGCCCAGCAGCCCCCTGGGGGAGTGGACAGACCCAGCACTGCCTCTGGAAAACCAGGTGTGAGTGTCTGTGTCCAGCTGGGGACTCTCCCCTCCCTTCCCCTCCTGGCACCAGCTTGCCTGCAGGGGACACCCAGAATGGGTGGGCCTGGACAGCGAGGGACCCAGCAGAGATGCCCCCCCTTCCTCTCTCTTGTCCTCAGCTGGTACCACGGGGCCATCAGTCGAACAGATGCCGAGAACCTGCTCCGGCTGTGCAAAGAGGCCAGCTACCTGGTACGCAACAGTGAGACCAGCAAGAACGACTTCTCCCTGTCCCTCAAGTGAGTGGGGCCTGCTGGCTGGTGGCTTTAGGCAGAGTGAGCCTGTCAGGATGACTCCAAGGGGAATCGGTGGGAGGATAACCAGCAGGACAGGAGGAGCCGCCAGTATCTCTCCCATGCCCAGCCAGGCTGGGGAGAACTTCATCCCCTGTGAACATGTGCCGACTCTGTGCCAAGCCCTGGGCATCTGGAGAGGTCTGAGGCTCAGCCCCGGCTCCCAGGGAGCGCAGAGTCCATTGGGGGAAGCAGTCAAGCTATAGAGTGCAGCTTAGAAGGGTTCTGTCACTTTCTAGCTCTGTGGCCTGGGGCCCCCTTAACCTCTCTGGGCCTCAGTTTCCTTATAAAATGGGGGAATAATCATATCTGACTTACAGGGAAGGATTAAATGAAATAAGCACTTAGCATAGTGCCAAGTGCTTAATGAATTATCACTATCATCATTATTAACGGAAGCCCAAGATGTTCTACAAGTACAGACGAGGAGATAGGAACTTTGCCTGTGAGACTCAACAGGGTGAGATGGAGGCTGGGTGCTGGGAGGAGGATGGAGCAGTGGACACAAAGCTGTTCTTGTTCACTCTGAAGAAGAGGGCAGAAGATCTGGGTGCTAGCGGCTGACAACTGGGCTTTAAAGGGTCCTGGAAGAGGCAGGGGAGGCAGGGCTCCTCCTCCTCCTCCTTAGCCTTCCACTCTGGGCACAGATACAGAGACCAGCATCAGCCTCCCAGGTTCTACTGGCAGGATGGCTAGTCCTCTCCTCAGTACCTAGGAGTTCTGCCTGGTAGAACCTGCACCCCACATAGCAGCCTGTCAGAGTGCTGTGTCCATTCACATCCCCCATCATTACTGGGGCATCTGTACCACTTTCTGTCACATCTTCTAGGGGGCATTAGAGTACAGGTACACCCCCACTTCAGACATATCCAATATATGGAAATTTGGGAGTATTAAACAGATACACTGAAGGAAAATTATTCAACTTCACTGCAAGATAATGGAAAAAATGCCAGACTATAGTCAGATAACCTGAATTTCATTCTTGGTTTTAATAAAACTAGCTGTGTGGGGCTTCCCTGGTGGCACAGTGGTTGAGAGTCCGCCTGCTGATGCAGGGGACATGGGTTCGTGCCCCAGTCTGGGAAGATCCCACATGCCGCGGAGCGGCTGGGCCCGTGAGCCATGGCCGCTGAGCCTGCGCATCCGGAGCCTGTGCTCCGCAACGGGAGAGGCCACAACAGTGAGAGGCCTGTGTACCGCAAAAAAAAAAAAAAGAAATAGCTGTGTGACCTTAGCCAAATCACTTAACCTCTCTGGACCTCGGTTTCTACCTTTGCAAAATATGTCAATGGTACCTCTTAGGTTTCTTCCACCTCTTATGCTGGGGGAGTCTGCAAATTATAACATCAAAGGAACATTTAGGAAAAATTCATTTGTCAAAAATTTGATCTACATAACTTCAGAATGTGTATTGCTTTAAAAATTATAGTTAAGATTCATAGAGCATCTACTATGTGCCAAGCAGCATACATACCATCTCCAAACCAGCTACCGTCCTGCAAGATCAATCTCTTTTTTATAGAAAGAAAATCGATTCAAAGAGGTATGTGACTTGCTCAAGGCCACCAGCTAATAAAGTGTCCAGAGCAGGATCTCAACCCAGCTCAGGTCAACTCCAAGAACCACACTGTTCCATTACACAGCTCCACGCCCCCATCAAGTCTGGTATGGTCCAAGGCAAGAAGAGACACGAGCAGAGCAGAGCAGAGCCTGGGCCCTGCCTTATCCTGAGGAGTGAAAGGGGGAGGCCGGCCTGGACACCGCTCCAGCCCAGGCTGATCAGGCCCTGCCAGCATCTGTCTGCCAGAGCCTCGTTTACATATAAATGGCTTCTCTGAAATACAATTATGGTTTCTCTTCTCTCTGTAATGGAAGGGCTTTCACTGGTAATTAAACAGCTTCCTCCAAAAGCCATGCCAGCCCTAGCCCTGCTGCCCAGCTAGTCCCACCTCAGTTCTCTGAGGGTCAGGCAAGGGCTCTGCTGTGTCTTAATGGACCCTTGGGACTTCGTCCCAGGAGGTCAGTTATCCAGGTGTGGAGGCTGAGCGCTCAGCTGCTAACTCAGTTCTCTGGCCACTTGTTGCCCTTCTTGGCCAGATCTGTCCCTGAAGGAGAAGATACAGTGTACAGTTTTCAGGAGAGGGGATTCTGTCAAGTGGACTGTGGGGAGGGGCTGTCCCCAAACTGTGGAAGCACAGGGCCTACCCTGATGCCCATAGCCTTGGGTCTGGGATTTGGCATAGGGCAGGCAGGGGAGGGCAACCACTCACTGCCTCCCCAGGGCCTGCGTGGTCACTGTCAACTTCAGCCGTTATCTCAGCCCTGCAGATGAAGGATGGTCCCACACCCTGACACACATGCCCAGGCTTTAGGGAACTGTACCCTGGGGGCGGGGGAGGGAAGGATGGTGTTAAGGGCCTGTTTTTTTCCTCCCATCCCTTTCCTCTTTAGTCTCCCCACTCTCTGTGCTTTCTCACTTGTGGCCCTAGTGAAATGGGACCAGTCAGAGCCCTCTTTGTATACAGACAGGGGAAGCAAGTGAGGGGGTTTGCCAGCCTCACCTCTCAAGGGTGGCAAACCTCACGAGAAGGCAGCCCCCTCCCCAGTCCTACCTCCCACACCAGCTTCTGAGCCCGGCTCTTGTCCCCAAGTAAGCTCTGACCAGCAGAAACAAGTACTCGGGCTTCAGGGCTCTCCCGAGCATGATTTCCCCATTGCCTGTTTGGAGTTTCAGACCTGGGGCCTGGCCGACCAGGCCTGTGGTAGTTTGAACAAACGTTCTTGCTGGGAGCTGGCCAGAGCTCTGAGCAGCAGGGTCCTTGTCTTGTGGGCAGAGCTGGGCACTGGTGCTGATTTCCTGGATTGTGGTGGGGAGATGGGAGAGGCAGTGGAGCATGTCCTCTCTGAGGGAGGGGATGGAGCTGCAGCCTCACAGATGATGTCATCCCAGGCAGAAGAGCTGGATAGATGAGCTGGGGGATTGGCCCAAGACCCAGTTAGCAGGAGGGTGAAGGGATGTCCCCAGGACAAGGCAGCTGAGTATTCCCAGATTTGGGGGTGATGTCCAGCTCCCTCTCTCCCCTAGTCTCTGCAAGAGAGCCCCAACCAAGATTCGCCTGGTTGGTTGTTGCATGTGTCCACCCACTGTCCTGCCAAGGGTGTCTGTGTTCACGAGGCACCAGGAGCTCCCCCCACACAGATGTCCTCCCCCACAGCTCAAGGAGGGGGAGGGTAAACTGGCCCTGGTCACGTAGGCTGGGGGGGGGGTGCGTAGGCTGAGGCAGGAGCGACTGGATCCCAGGGTTGGGGGGTGGTGCTGATAGCTTGTTTCCACCTGCACATTCTTGGCACACCCAGTGCCCTCACCACAAAGCCAGTACCTACTGCTGCCTACTTACAAAATCCCCTACATCCCCTCCCTGCTTCCTGGACTGACCTCCACCTTCCCTAGTTGCCTCCACTCTCAGCTGGCTTGGAACAACCATGTTTGCAGCGGGTGATGGGGTGGTAACGACGACCGGTGAAGGCCCCACTCACCAGGGTCTCCCCTCCTCTTCCCAGGAGCAGTCAGGGCTTCATGCACATGAAGCTGTCCCGGACCAAGGAACACAAGTATGTGCTGGGCCAGAACAGCCCGCCCTTCAGCAGCGTCCCTGAAATCGTGCACCACTACGCCAGCCGCAAGCTGCCCATTAAGGGGGCTGAGCACATGTCCCTGCTCTACCCTGTGGCCATCCGGACTCTGTAGGTGTTAAACCTGGGCATTGTGACAGATCTGGACCCAGCCCTGTGCTCATCCCCTGGCTGAGGGCTGTGGCCCTTCCTGGGCCACATGATCTCTCAAACCTTTCTTGGCCCTCTCCCTGGAATCGAGTGGCAGCTGGAGATTCCTTAATTTATTCTAAAGGGAAGGACTACTGGAGCCTTGGAATAAGAGGTGGTCTGGAGCTGAGGATAGAGGACTCCCTGGGGAGAAAGGATAGCCCCTGGAGGAAGGGATTTCAGAATCGCTGATCTCCTGAGGAGTTTAAGATAGACAGCTCCAGCCCCTTTCTCCCCCTAGGGCAGAGGTGGCGACCTCCACCCTCTTTACCCAGGGGTGGAGGGGTGGATTGGGAATGGAGCTGGACGCGGGCCTTCAGGGTGTTCTAACCACCTCTCCGCCTACACCCCCAAACCACCGGCGGGCTCCGCCGGAGTCTGGTGCGGGGCTTCGGGGAGACAGACCCCTGGGATGGAGACGGCATTGGGGGTGGGGAAGGAGGGGAAGGAGGGGAAGGGCTCGGCCGGAGGGAACTTGTGCAGGCCCGGGGCCGCCCCGGCTCCGGGCCAGAGGCAATAAATAAACCCAGTCCTGCCAGGCACAGCCGCTTCCACGCCTCCAGCGCCACAGCTCCCTCCCGCCCCCTCCTCCCCTCCCGCCCCCCCCCCCGCCGCCGGCGCACCCCGCCGGTGGTTTGGGGGTGTAGGCGGA